>NW_026515527.1:0-203868 GCF_014898815.1 Panonychus citri | reverse complement strand
CGCTTTGATTGGAAAACCCGAGGCTTCAGTATAACGCGATCAAATCGATTCGCTTGAAGTATCTGAAGAGTTTAGAGGCAATAACAATAATCGACGGGACCATGACTATCGTAATATTTGGTTGCTAAGATTGAAAATCTAAAATGTCTAAAGTGAATACAGTAAACTACCAGATAATGAGACTGCTGCGTAAATAAGCTATTCTTACGAAATGACCATTGCCGTGACGACGTTGTCGTAATTGTGATGACAACGGAAAAGAAAGAGGAAAAAGAAAGACAAAAGTCGTGATTAGGGACCGTTGAAAAAATTTGTCTCATTATCTGGTAGTTTACTGTATCTTGAAAATAGTAGTCTCTAATCTGTTAGTTAAGTTCATTAGAATTTTCATTCATCATTTCTGATTTCTATCATCCATAAGTAGGTAATAGGAGTTGCTGGTCTTACAATGTTCATTTCAGATAAAATATCGACCCTTATTCTGTTCTATCACATCTAAAAGTACTTTCCGAACAGTCATTATCTCGATTTGATTTGGCCCGTCTGATAATCACCAACTATGGATTCGATATTCTCCTCCATGTGACCTGTTCAGATTTAATGGATTCCGATCAGGGTAGAAAATTCTACAAGAAGCTAAAACTGTGGAATCAAGTATATTTTGCTTATGAGGTGACGATTTAGATGAATCAACGGAACGGGAATTTAATCATGCCATTGATATCGTTAGATTTATTCGAGCCGAGTTTCCAAACGATTTCTTCGTGGATTTTGTTGACTATACTGATGGCCATCTATTGGTATTATCTTCTAGTATCTTGCTGAAAATATTAAATACTTGCAAGTTGCAAGCAAAAGGACTCAATTTTTGTCCATTGTTCTTTAAAGTGTTACACAGTCCTATTTATTTGATCATGTTGGGCTCAATCATCTGGATAACTTTTAATGTTAAATCTTATTTTGTTAACATTTAAAATAAATTGTCAATATTGGACTTTCTTTTGCTCGTTAAATAGTTAGCAAATCGAATTTCGTCTCGTTTTAGTTACAATTTCTCTTACTCTTGGATTCGAAAACTAATGTATTTAGCTAATCATAATCAGTTAATTATTTTGAACTATAAATACATTAAATTAATGATTTCATCATATATCGTTCTCAGTTTAATAATGAATACATCAACACATTCAATACTACCCGCAAGCCTTATAGAAATTAATTCCTCAGAGTGATAAATACATGTGCATGTATGCACTGATAGGTTTTCCTGGTGATATTAAACTGAAGATTCCTGTAACAAGAAAACTATTTGAAACTTTAAAAGTTTCAGTAATGCACTCAACAACTTTTAAAGATATTTTATCCAATCAACTCAAAGCTAAAACTAAACCCATATTATCTAGTTTTATGAATCTATACTCAAGAAATCCGATATCATGATCGTTATTTAATATATCAATGCATATTAGTAAATAATATCAAGCTGATGAATTTCATAAAATCTTGGTAATGTCCATTTTCTCAAGGTTTGAGAAAAAAACTCAAGAAGTTTTTTTTGAAGAATTCATAAAATCATGAAAATGCGCATGTTAAATCAATTCATTGTTGGATGAGAATAACGAAAGATTTAAATATCCGAGTGGAGAAACCAAGTTGCTAGATAGTTCAGTGAATTGTGGATGTGCTAGTCATCATGCTTAAATTATTCGAAATTTTAGATATATCAGCACATTAAAGATTGCTGTATTATTTTACTATTAATTTACTATTGTTTCTAAATTTTGTCTTTGTTCTCAACTATTTAGTACAAACAACAAACTCTAACTATAAAGTCTAATCATTCTTAAAGTTATTATCTATTATAAAGTTATCACCCCGATTAAAGATGATATAAAGCTCATCATTTGGAGTGAAGTATCAATGGACATTTCATTCCAAGTTATATTGATTATGTATTTGATTCATTTCTGAATATTACGTTTATACATTTATCTATGATCTTCTCGGTAATCTTCTACATGTTCCATGTGTATACTCTTTTGATTTCTCAATCGAAAATCTAATTCTGACAGCTGTGTGTTATTCATATTTATTCACATAAATTCTCTTACGATTGAACTCACTGAGATTATGCCCATATTAAATGTCTTCATCATTATAGAAGATTTTAATGATTATTTAGCTTCCCGCAGTCCTATAAATCTGACTGCGAGGGCGGTTTTGCGAGAAAATCAAATCTACTGCTTTCTGCGTGCAATTATATCTTTTGGTTCAATAGTAAGAGGACTTGAAGGCATTTATTACGTAGTCAAAATCGTAAAAGGTGCTATTAGTGAAAAAGATAAATACTTTCTCTCTCATTCTCAAATCGTAGTAATTCTTGAGCTAGTTTCATTAATGTTCTCTATGTCATTTGCACTGATGCCATTCACTCGCAAAAAATATAATGAGTTTCTAAGATTACACAAAAAACTGGTAAGCTCTCACGAAGATATTGCTTATGGACACATCATTCGCCAGCGAAAGTTGGCATTCTATTGGATCGTATCAATAGAGGCTAGTTTTTTCGCAACCGTTATATATCGAATACATCAATCTAGTATAGAATCAGCTCTGTTCAGTTATGTTATTGATAACAAAGCTATAGCAACAATTATTTCAAGTATAACAATTTTGTTAGAAGCAATTTCTTTGAGTGATGCTGCGTATTTTATCATTGAGAACTGTGCTATCATTGAATCAATCTTCGTTGTGATACACCATCGTCTTGAGAACATTGGAATCGACAATTCTTTGCTTTCAGTTAATTATGAAGAGCAGGCTGAATCAATAAAATCAGTTCGCTCTACTCATGAACAATCAGCAGAGGCCATGAGGCTTATCGACAGTGTAGTTTATTCACTTTTATCGACTTGTTATGTATTAGCAGTAGTAGAAATCATAATAGTGCTTAAAGTTGTATTAAATTACAAATTTATGATTTCTTTCTCAGTTATTTCAGTCAGATATGGAGGTTTGGTCATGCTTATTGCTTATCATTTAGTTCGTGTTAATCGAACAGCTTCAGCGATCTTTGATAAGGTCTATCAAATTTCGTTTGATTCAAAAGCAATGGATTACTGTCATGAGGTTCGTACAGTTTTTAATATTAAGTTTATACGCAAATTCGATGTTAAATAACTACGTTTTTTCAAAAATTTAACTGACTTTACATTCTCTTATCATGTAGATAAACTTATTCTTCTCGAAATTAAATCGCCAAGACATTGGATTTTCTTTCGCAAACTCGTTTATTATAACACCTGGATTTATCACATCCACAGTAACAGTTGCTGTGTCGTTTGCATTGGCATTTGCACAAAGAATAGAACCTTAACAACTTCTATCGAAATCTATTATGAAGTATCTGGATGATGCGGAACGATCTTATTTATGTTTATTTTACGAATATCATCTCGATCAAATCCTGAGAAGAAAATCCATTAACCGATTTAATCTAATTCATCGCTTTGATTAATGTCCTGAAGGAACAATTTAATTCAAAATTGTATCCTAATCTTTTCATCGCAACAGATACTTTCAGATTGGTATTAGTTCTGTTCTCAACCCAGTTTCTGTGGCTGTATCAACCTCATTCATAAACATCGTCGGAAGATTTTGATTGTAAAAAGGATCATTTTCACTAAAAATTGGTCTCAATGTTCTCAGTGGTAAAGGGTTTCGTAATAATGTTTCGTCATTTTCTTTTCACAATCCTAATCTTTGTGGCAATTAATCTGAATAAATAACCTTGCTTACAAAGCTTGCAGAACCATGATCTCTTATTGTGTAGAAATCGTCAAGACATTGGATTTCTTGTGTTCGTGAAATTGTCACTACATTTCATCTCACTATTATTGACAATTTCTTTGATTGACTCTTGTATTCATTGAATGTATTTGGTTGATCATAATCAATGAAAATGGAGTATTGATTTTACCAATACATCTTAACTATTGTTGAATGTTTTTAGTTGTAATATCCACACATTTGGATTTGATTTGCTTCATAAATGTGTTGCTCTAATTAATTGTTTAATTTGTTGATCACAATTTGAAATATTTTCAATTTTCGATTCCAGTTGATTACAGATCGGAACTTGGATTGTTTTCATCATTCGGGTAAAAGATCGATAAGATGGAAAGGTAAATATTTCCGGTAAAATGGGAGCTTTTATATCAGCTGATCGACAGAGTCTAACCCATTGGGCAAAAACATCAACATTGAAAAAAAATTGGCTTATTATTAGATCAGCACCAGCGTCAACTTTGGCCTTTAAGTATTTAACATCTTCAGTAAGGGATGATACCGATGGATGACCATTTGGATAACCAGCGACCGCGACGACAAAATCGTTTGGAAACTCGGCTCGAATAAATCTAACGATATCAATGGCATGATTGAATTCCCGTTCCGTTGATTCATCTAAATCGTCACCTCGCAAAGCAAAAATATACTTGATTCCACAGTTTTTAGCTTCTTGTAGGAATTTTCTACCCTGATCGGAATCCATTAAATCTGAACAGGTCACATGGAGGAGAATATCGAATCCATAGTTGGTGATTATCAAACGGGCCAAATCAAATCGAGATAATGATTCAGTGTTCGATGTTCGGGAAGTACTTTTAGATGTGATGGCACAGAATAAGGGTCGATATTTTCTTAAATCACTGAGTAGATTTTACAAATCATTCAAGAGATTTAATCAAATTTAAAAGAAAAATTGTATTGATTTAGATGGAAAGTAATAGAAAAATGTAATCACAATTAGAAAAAAATTATCTCTCTATGCTTATAAGCAGAGTAATAGGAAGAGACTGCAGACTACAAAAAACACAGGTAAAGTTAATTAAATTAAAAATTATTAGGAGCGAAAAAAGTTAATCTTTCACATTTTATTACGATAAAATTAGTTCACACCGATGAACCAGGTGGAGCCCAAGTAAATAGCAAAAACTGCAGCAAGTCAATGAAGATTTAATTAATCAATTTTTCTAATTAATTATTATTCTAATGATTATTTTTATGATTTTTTTTGCGAAATAGATACTGAGCTTACTTCCTTACAATCATTTAGTCCAAAAATTCGTTTAGAATTCGTAACAAAATACCTAAATCGTTCGACTTATCTGGACTTAACATCGCTTTGGCCTGATAGTTGTAGATATTTCTAGTCTGTAAAAGTCTGATTTTTTGCAAGCGCTAAAAAGTTGTCCTTACACTCTTAATTTCATTCCTAAAAAGTCTACCAATACTGAGAAAAAGTGATCTAAAGTTTGGACTTTGAACGCAATTCACTCGAAAACTAACGATCAGATCACAATGGAATTTTTAACAAACGGGGTCGTTCTTATGTCCATACAAAACTACAAAGTTTCAATTCTTAACTCAAAAGTCCATTTTTTCAGCGTATTGACCATTCTTACTATTGACTTGTGCCTCCACCTGGTTCATCGGTGTGAACTAATTTTATCGTAATAAAATGTGAAAGATTAACTTTTTTCGCTCCTAATAATTTTTAATTTAATTAACTTTACCTGTGAATTTAAAATTAAATTTTATGTTATTATTGTTCATTTCATCACAAGGATCAAGTTGATAACAAAATTATGATAGTTCAACAGTTACTTTAGTTGTTTTTGTTACTCCCAAAACTGAGCTGTTATTGCGTCTTAATAACTTCAACCATTTTGTTTTTCTTGGTAAGTTTTGTTGATAATTTGATACAACTTTCTTTTCTCTATCTCAGACTTATTCTCTGAAAAGATTGAAACTCTAACTTTATTTTCTCCTTTTTTTCATGAAAAACCTAATGAGTTAAACTATCCTTGGACCTGATTTTCACCCAAAAAAGAAACCAAAAAACACCCAAGGCCTTAGATGTCTTTCAAATTTAAACTTTAATCAAATTTAAACTTTTCAAACTCAAATTTAAAAATAATAGAAGCAAAAATTGTACAAACTGAGCGTCTAGCTCAGTGCCCACAAGGGCCACCCTCTCGGGTGCTAAATGCCTAATGCATTACCTCCGACCTTAGGAGGACAATAAATCGTAAGAGGTATCAACTGCTCTCTCTCTCTCTCTCTCTTGCTATTACTCTTTGATTATAAGTCACAATTTTTGTTCTCATCTCATTTTTCGTGGCTGTATTTCACATCGTATTTTCGTTCAAACAATTGGGTTACGGATTCTCTTACACATTTGCAATTCTCAATAAACAAGCAGCTTTTATTCCATTAATCACTTATCACCTGATTCGAGTTAATCGATTGGCAATAGGAATTTTCAAAAGTGTCTATCAAAGCTCATTCAATTCGAAATCATTAGAATACACAGATGAGGTTTGTTGAACAACCAGAAAATACTAATATTCGTAACTTTTAGGATTTTACGTATTTTTTCAATAGGTAAAGTTATTTTTATTGCGGATAAAACAGCAAGATATCGGATTTTCTTTCGCTCGTCTATTTGTTATAACACCAAATTTCGTCACATCTTTAGCGACAATTTCTTCTACTCTTAGATTAGCTTCGGTTGCGTCATTCTACTAATAAACATTTTCAGGATCTAAAACTCATTGAATACAAAATTTGCAATTCACATTTGTGAATTGCATTGACAATACTGACATGTCAGCGATATAAGAACTTTGTTTATTCGTTATACTGGATCAGATAAATTTGCGATTGAATTTTCTGCACTGAAATATCTAAATTAAATCAGTAATTTGTTGATTGGATGTTTCATAGATACTTTTATTAACTGAAGCTGAAGTATTAGATTTGCATCGTTTTTCCCCGTTCCTTAATATAAGAAAGACATATGATGCTCGTTGAGAATCTCAACATCATTTGTACCAAAATGATCAACTTGTTCTAACATTTTTTGTTTTCCATTGAAAATTTTTTTATAATATATTGATGATAATCAAGTGAAGTGATTTGATATCCAATCAGTTGACCATTTTAAGACTACATTGGTTAAATGAGTGGACAAATTTCATTATCATATCTTTGGGTTAACTTTATCTCTCATTGATTATATTCTACTGCGTGAATAATTTAAAAACTGGTTGCAAACTCGAAATTTTTGGCTGTCAAAGATCTGAACTGTAACAATCAAAATATTAATCGTTGCTCAGCATCAAATAAAAGATCTTCGTTTTAATCAAGTCAATAATTTGGACTTTTTAAACATGTATAAAACATTATTAACATAATAACAGACTCTTAAAACTGACCAATAAAACCTTCGAACAATCAAATTATTTGATTGATGTAATATTATTACTTAACCGATAAACCTCAAAAATCAGTTATAAATGTTTACACATTAATCAATTTTTTCTATACCCATAAATGGTAGTAACTAACTCTACTTATCATGAGTTAATTGTTGAGGGTCAACACCACAATTGTCTTGGTGATCAACGGTATAATCTGAATTTAACCAATTGGAATTAAGTATTGTTATAATCATCGGAATAATGGTTCTATCGCTAATTGAAATTGTGAAAAAAAATTTTGACTCTTCTCAGCCCACGAATATTATCTCAAATTCAATTCTAGAAAAAGGATTAATCTACCGATTAGTTCATATAATTCTATCCTTTGGACTATTGGCTAGAGGAGCAATTGGAATTTACAATTGTCGTCTAATTATTTCTGTCAAGAGCTTAACTGATGCTAACATTTACCAGTCACTTTCATTCTCACTCTACATATTTGTTATCGCTCTTTCATGTTTATTTCTATTATTTACTCGAGCAAGTTATCAAAAGTTTCACAATTGTCAACAGGACTTGGTTATTGATCATAGAGAGATGGCAGATGAGTATATTCAAATAGAGAAACGAAAATCCTTTTGGTTGATTCCATTATATATTATCTATGACATTATATTGGACCTTGCCAACGAGCAATTCTTTAACTTTGACCTCATAGATGACCCGATTATGTCAAAAGCTTTTTACTTTCTGATTATGTTGACATCGAGACTTTGTTTCGTAAATTACGTTTATTTTATAGTAGAAAATTGTATCACCTTGGAATCTATTTTCAAGATAATTAAAGGGTGTAGCGCTTAACAAGTTAAAAAATGGGAGGTGCTTATGTAGCTTAACCTTAACTAAAAATGAAGATAAGGTTGACAAAAATGTAAAGATTAAGCTACATTAGAACCTCCCATTTTTTAACTTGTTAAGCGCTACACCCTTTAGTTATCGTCTTAATTCATTGGTTGAGGGAAAATTTACTTCGTTGGAAAATCCAAGGCTTCAGTACAAGGCAATTAAATCGATTCGTTTGACTTATCTAAAGTCAATAGAAGTGATAAATATAATCGACCTAACTATGACTATCGTTATTATGGGTTTCTACATATTCGCAGTATCCAATTGTTTACTCGTATTTCGAGTAATATTTTCTTATATACAAATGGGCCAAGGGCTAACATATATTCTCGCGATTTTCATTAAACATTTGGCTTTCATTTCCATGATTACCTATTATCTAATTCGCGTCAATCGATCGGCTGTTAGAATATTTAAAAGTATCTATCACCTTTCATTCGATTCAAAGTCGGTAGAATACACTCTTGAGGTTAGTTTAATATCATACACATTTCGAATTTAACTTGATCGACCTTTTCTTCATTAACAGATTCACACCTACTCCTCAATGAAACTATTATAATATTAACACTAATAGTTGTTACCTTTATCCCTTTTTCTCTTCTATCAGATAAATTTATTCTTACTGCGAATAAATCAGCAAGACATTGGATTCTCTTTCGCTCGTTTAATTGTTATAACACCGAATTTCGTCTCATCACTAGCAACAATTTCCCTTACTCTTGGATTAGCCTTGGCAACAGCATTCAACTGATCATCATATTCAAGATCGCGTACCTTAAATTCAATAGTAACTGTAGATTTACCCATGTTCAGCTCAATATGAAATCTCAGCTTTCCAATTAGAAATCTGAACTCTCAATGGCCAAGAGGATTTAAAATTTCAGGATTATATTGATAGCAATGCAGTTCCATGAATTTTTGACCAGAAAGGCTCATAAGTTATTAATACAACTTCTAAACCAATGTTGTTCATCAATATTTTAAGAGTCGAACAAAAGTTTATCACAATGTTGTATAAATAATTAGAAAAATAAAAGATAACAATTAATTGAATATCTTTTTTTTTTATTTCGATAAAAGTTCAGAATGATTGATTGCTAAATGCCTAAATGACCAAAGTAATAATTTTACTTTCAATTCATATTTAAATGATTGATTGTCTAAATAACCTTTAACTAAACCGTTATTCATTAATAAATTTGCGCATTTAGATATAATCATATCGAATTTATTTAGTTCGTATAATTAAGTCATGATGGTTCTATCGCTGATTCAAATTGTGAAAAATTATATCAAAGCTTCTGAGCCTACCAATTTAATCTCAAAGTCAATTCTGAGAAAAGGTCTAGTCTACCAATTACTTCATCTCGTTCTTTCATTCGGATTATTAATTAAAGGAACGATAGGAACTTACAAGAATATTAATTATTTAATCTTTGCAAAAAATATACCGAAATCGGCTCTTTATCAGTCACTCGCATATTCACTATATGTATTCGTTATTGGTCTATCGTGTGGACTTTTATTATTTACTCGAAAAAACTACCAAAAGTTTATCAATTGTCAACTGGATTTGGTTACTGATCACAAAGAGATGTCTGATGAGTACATTTATAAACAGAGACGAAGGTCACTTTTTGTTATTCTATTGTTTGTGATCAATGAATTTGCCATCGATATTACAGGAAAACCGACATATTTTAACTTTGGAATAACGAAAAGTAGCATTTTCTCAGTACAAGTTGGAAGAGTGACAATACTCATCTTATCGCGAACCGCTTTCATAAACTATCTATACTTTATTGTCGAAAACTGTATCATATTGGAATCAATTTTCGTTGTAATATCCTATCGCCTTAATTTACTGATTCAGAGAAAATGCATTTCATTGGAAAACCCGAGGCTTCAGTATAACGCGATCAAATCGATTCGTTTGAATTATCTGAAAGGTTTAGAGGCAATAACAATAATCGACGGGACCATGACTCTCGTAATATTTGGTTTCTACACATTCGCAGTTGCCAATTGTTTACTCGTTTTTAGTAATCTTTTCTCAATAGAGCACACGGTTTATGGACTGATTTATATTCTCGCCATATTCACCAAACAAATGGCTTTCGTCTCATTGATCACCTATCATCTGATTCGTGTTAATAGATCTGCGGCCGGAGTGTTCAACGATGTTTATCTTCTTTCGTTCGACTCAAAATCTGTCGAGTACACGGACGAGGTTCGTTGAACCTCACGAACATTTTGAAATTGTTATAATGTTTTTTGTTTCTTTTTCCTCTTTCAGATAAACTTATTCTTATTGAGAATTAATCGTCAAGATATTGGATTCTCTTTCGCTCATTTAATTGTTATTACTCCGAATTTCGTCTCATCATTAGCGACAATTTCCCTTACTCTTGGATTAGCTTTGGGAACAGCATTCAATTGATCATCATATTCAAGATCACTCATCTTTAATTTAGCTTGAACATTTCCAATGTTCAGCTCGATATAAAATCTCATCGTTTCAATCAGAAATTTTCAACTGTCAATAGCCATGAGGACGTGATACTAATGTTTACCAGTAAATCTTAATTATTGTTGTGTTTGTAGTTAAAATAACCACAAATTGACTTTGATTTGCTTCATAAATGTGTTGATCTAATTTAGCTTATCTTAAATGTATTTGTTTTCATCATTAATCAAACTCTTGTTTGAAGTTAATCATAAGACATTAATGGGAAAATTTAAATGTTACACTTTGAATGCGTGATCTGTTTACTTAATTGTCATTGTAAACGTGATTTATGATTCACTTTGAATCAAACAATTAAGTCTGATCATGTTGATTAAAAAGTAACAATTAATATACAATATTCTTGAAGAAAAAGTTTTATTTACAAAAAAACAGACAAAAAGATAACTTGGAATCTATCAATATGTATACGTCATTACACATGATTGTTTTTCGTTTGCATTACTTATCGTTTGTAATGATAAGTGAATTGATTTAATGATAACTTTGGGTTTAATCATTAACGTAAAGGGAGAAAAGAAAACAATTAACTTCAAGTCATCAACACGAAATCTGATCACATCTCTAATCAGATCTTTGAGGTGGTTGATAATCATTTGAAATCAATTAATGATGTTTGTGGTTGATGATTATGATTATGATTTTTGATGAGATTTGTGATTAAGATCCACTTGTTTGATCTCATAAATGATGTTTGATTTATCAGGAAAAATAATATGACTTTCGGTGGGATGAAGTTTGATTTCTGTAGGATGTTTAAGGAAAAAGTTGGTTACTGATCAATTGATTAATTCTGATGATAATTGGATGATTCTGGTGTTTTATCACCGCTTTTCACTGATGGTTGATTCTTTTCCAATGTTTCTGAACCAGAATCAAGAGTAAATTCCTCTAATTGTGCCGATAATCGTAATAATTGTTGGTTAATTGTTGTCCTCGGTATCTTGGGCTCAATCATCTCGATAACTTGTAACGTTGAATCTTTATTGAGGGAAAAGAAATGTAGTCCAGGACAAAGTCCTTGATTAACTAGATTAAGGCACAATTGTGTTGATTGTTCGATGGCAAATTGTTTAATTTGTTGATCACAATTTGAAATATTTTCAATTTTCGATTCCAGTTGATTACAGATCGGAACTTGGGTTGTTTTCATCATTCGGGTAAAAGATCGATAAGATGGAAAGGTAAATATTCCCGGTAAAATGGGAGCTTTTATATCAGCTGATCGACAGAGTCTAACCCATTGGGCAAAAACATCAACATTGAAAAAAAATTGGCTTATTATTAGATCAGCACCAGCGTCAACTTTGGCCTTTAAGTATTTAACATCTTCAGCAAGGGATGATACCGATGGATGACCATTAGGATAACCAGCGACCGCGACGACAAAATCGTTTGGAAACTCGGCTCGAATAAATCTAACGATATCAATGGCATGATTGAATTCCCGTTCCGTTGATTCATCTAAATCGTCACCTCGCAAAGCAAAAATATACTTGATTCCACAGTTTTTAGCTTCTTGTAGGAATTTTCTACCCTGATCGGAATCCATTAAATCTGAACAGGTCACATGAAGGAGAATATCGAATCCATAGTTGGTGATTATCAGACGGGCCAAATCAAATCGAGATAATGATTCAGTGTTCGATGTTCGGGAAGTACTTTTAGATGTGATGGCACAGAATAAGGGTCGATATTTTCTTAAATCACTGAGTAGATTTTTCAAATCATTCAATGATTTACTCGATGGTGGAAATATTTCAATTGAATAGAAGGGTAACTTGGAACTTTCAATTAATTGTGAAAATTTGGTGACACGAGATGATGATTTGATCGATGTTGATGTTGACATTTTGATGATATTCTTTGTTTTCAGAATGGAAACTGAAGAGTTGAAGTGAAACCCAGTTAATTGTCGAGGTAATAAATGTGAAAACATGAAAAAGAACTAACAAAAAGTGATTATCATGATAAAATTAAGATAATAGTGATGATGATGATGATGATGAGAAGGAGGATAAAGATATGGATTGTATTAAATATGATCACATAGATGAAGTTGATTATCTTCCAATATAATCAATTCTAGTTTTATGAATGTTATTGGAAACCAATTAAGCTGATAATTGAGTTGATAAGATGCAGAAAATGTAGCAATTAGATTGCAATTACTGTTGTTCACTTGCTGGTGATGAAAATTTCATAGTTAACAAAAAAAAGAAAATTAACCAAAATAGTTAATTGAGTTGACGATCGTGACGAAGATGATGATGATGTTGTTGTTGTTGAAGATTTGATCTTGATGTTTAATCAAACAAGAAACAATCACGTGGAGACTAAACATCAATTGGAGAGAGAGAGAGTCCAAGTTAACAGTTAATTGTTTGAAGAAATCAAATTAGATTTTCATCTTATCTCATTTGTAAGTAGAAACATAATTACACTTTTGTTTTAAATTGTGGAAAGAGAAGGAAAAACAATGTCAATAAAGGCACTTTCTCTGTCAACAAGCAACATGATGCCTGGAATGATGTGATTATCTTTAGGTCCTTTTCTGTGATCAGCTGATTTTCATTTCTTTTTTTATGCTGCAATTTGGATTGGTTGTTGCAAAAAGAAAATAGAATCACCCAAACTACGCAGACTACGAATTTGAACTTTTCTCTTTATTCTTGGCAAACCATCATTCAATTAAGTTCTTCATATTCTTGTTTAAGAATTACTTCAAATGAGAATGGTTGAAAACTGTAACCGGTTCCGGCGTAGAATTTACTTTGAAACTCAATCCAATGTAACCTTAGGGCGTGAAGAAAAGCGCTCAGACCTTCCATTAAAAGTAGAACGGCCACTGTTAAGCAAGCCCAAAATGCGAAAATGAAAAACATTAATAGTCCACCAGCGAAACCGTTGAACGTTGTTAGCCCAATTCTGAGAACCATATTCCATAAAACTTCACTTAATTGAGCGTGAGCTAAGCTCAATGCCCATAATCTAAGGTACGATGCTGTATGTGAAATCGACCCGAGGCAAGATTCAATTGTATGGATTACCTGGTGAATGATTATCTCTCCAAGATCAAATTCTTCATGGTTCTCATGATTATCGACACTGTTAACCGTTACTTTCTCTTGTTCTTTGGGTACTTCATCGTTTAAAATTTCCATAGGAATGCCAACTTCATTCTCGATTATAATGTTATTATTGTTCGTTGGTCTAGAGGTCATTTGTTTACGCTCATCGTTGGCCTTTTTTAGAAAGTAAGGTTTAACACAGAGCATCCAGGGTATGCAGGAGAGAGCGATTATCAACAAAACTGTTTGAATAAACTGTTGACCCCAATACATTGGTGCTAATGAACATGGAGTATCTTCGTACTTGTAGAGGAACATGTTGATTAGAATAATCAAAACTGATGGAGCACATGAAGAGCCAGAAGAATCATAGAAAATCCATTTTGCCAAGATGAGAATATTTAGATAACCGAAAATGGAGATTGTGAAAATTATCTGAGGAAGAAATTCACAGTAGATATTCAATTGATTGTTAAAATATCGATGATTGTACAAACTAAGGATAATACCGAACAGCATTTGACCAACTCCAAGAAGAACTGAAAGTTTCATCTTATATGAATTGAGGAAGAGAATTTTATTCTCGGCAACTTGCCAAACAGGATCCATTCCAAACCAATATGGTGATCCTGAATACTCTTTACCAGGTTCTAACATCATCACCTCAGGGTATAAACCTTTGTCGGGTGGATGAGATGAGACCCATGATGAGCCGAAAATGTTAAATGATTTAGAGAAGATATCATTATAAATGAAACCCGTGTAGATGGAGAAAAGTCCCATCAATAGGATTAAATATCTTCCACCGAAAAAGGTAAGAAATATTTCATTTGTTGACTTTTTCGATTGAATGAAATTCTCTTTCATAACCATCCAAAGGCCGAAAAGTGTCATCAATAAGCCATGACCTGCATCTCCAAACATAACGGCAAATAGAAAAGGGAAAGTGATTATTGTAAAAATGGCTGGATTAATTTCTCGATAGGAAGCAACACCATATGAATCAACCAAATTCTGAAATCCTTGAGTAAATTTATTATTCCGATGAAATGTTGGCGGTATTTCCTTAGTTTCGATACAATTTAAAATTGAAGGTACGGATGATCCACTTCGATCTTTTCCTCTTCTCAATGCAATATGAACTCTTTCCAGGTCATTATTGGGACACCAACATTCAGCGATTAAACATTTCCTAGTAAGATCTAAATTGAACATGTTAAGCGAAAGATAGATCGCTTTTATTTTTCGAACCTTAACCTTCCATGTGTTCAAATGTTTAGCAGCCGCGGCTAATACTCGATAACGATGTTCAGTTGTCTGTTTAAGAACAATTTTCAATTCATCAACCCTTGAGGTTAAATTGGTGATCATTTCTTTCCGGGCAATAGCAGTTTCCGGGCAAGGGTAAAGTGATGCTCGAAAACCTTCACAAATCTTTTTCACTCGAGTCATTAATTGTTCTCCTTGGAAGAAGATGATAAATACTGATTTGAAATCGTGATCACCGGAAATTGGATCTTCAATGGGTTCGTCGATAAAGGCTTGACGTAAAAAGACATTGCCCATACAAACGCGCCAAAGCATTCGTTCAAACGAATGCAATCGATCTCGACGAATTACACCAGTTACAAAGCTAAAAGAAAAGTCGAAGAGGAAGAGAAAGAGAGTAAAAAAAATTAGATTAGATATTGACAATTAACAGTTATACGTATGTATAGCAATAGATTACAGAATCAACAAGTTGCTGTTGGTCTTTTTGTTGGATTATAATATCAACTATCAAAAGATTATTGGATGATAAACAAGGTAAATAAAGGTAAAACTACCAATCGTTATTAAAACAAACTCACTTCAATTTAACGTGAGCATGGATTGAGAGGTTTATGGCATCATCTCCAGCTAATTGGGTCCAATCTTCACCTAGTCCAGTTCCTTGCATCTATTGGAGGAAGGAGAAAACAAAAATGGAAACTAAAGATTATAAGATTAACGGTAAAGAGATGAACGGAAAATTGAGAATTGATTAGATTGGATGGAGAAAAATTAGAGAGCATGAAACAACAGGGTGGCAGAATATGGAAATGGACTAATAACCTCAAGAAAAAATGCATGAGTTTTCTCGAGAATATGACGGAATTCACATAATTCTGAGAATGTTTTCTTTAAAGCATCCATGTTGAAATTAACTTGCTTCAATTCGTTGTCCAGTTTGGCCAGGGTGGTCTCTAAATCGATCATTTCTCTTGGTGGTGGTGCTTCTGGTACATCGCTGTTATCACAGATTGGTATCTCATCTCTCTTGATCTCTTTCTCAAGAATATCTGGAAAAAGAAAATGAAAATACAGAATAGAATTACGAAGAAATGAAATAATAATAATAACATGTTTCTCGACTCTATCAATTGAGAGGGTAAAGGTTAAGATGTACATACTTATCTTTCGCTCCATTTCCTGGCATCTCATGACTTCACTGATGAATTTCCGTTGAAATAGATACACATCAGGATTAAGCTAAAGAAGACAATTCTTAGATTAGTTCAATTGTTTTCACCAAGAGAGAAAAGTGTTTGAGAGAAAATTGGAAAAAAAAAGAAAAGAGATTGAGATTAAGAAGGAAATAGAAATTCTAAAATAAACCGGAAAAATGGAAGAGGTAAAATTAATAATCAATTTACATCACGAAATTGAACCAGACCAAGTTCACCCAATTCAGCGACACAAAAATAAGCAGCTTCGGATTGAAGAAACAATTGACAAAGAGACATCTCTTCACCTCTCAATAAACTTCCCATGGTTGCAGATTAACGGATATTTGGGATTATCCAGAAGATAAAAATTCTAAAACAAAACAAAAACACTAATTTGGAGAGAGTTGATTTCACTTGGAGAGAGAAAAAAATAACAACAATAAATGTAATTAGAGAGAAAAATAATTTAAATTGTTAAGAGAATGAAAAAGGAAGAAAAATAAACAATCAAAGTGAATGAGAATTTGACAAAGAAGAGAAATAGAAAGTGAGGGAAAGAGAGAAAAAGGGAGAAAAGTGAGAGAGAAAATTAGAGAGAAAAGAGAAAAGTGAGAAAGTGAGAGATTGATGAGGTTACCAAACGATTAGATTATTGGGATGATTATGCAAAACACTCGACAGTTGATGGACAATTAAACTAATCATCTGGTCTCAAAATCACAGGTAAATGTTTTCACTTTTAATTACAATTCATTTTTCCAGGTAATGGATCTTGGCGATTGTGATGGATAAACAGGAAGAAATTATTTTCTCTTTGTCTTTTTTTTTCTCTCTCCTTTTTGTTTGTTTCAATTGCTTTTGTTTTCTTATCGAAACAATAACAACAATTATAACTGTTTTCACCCTTTTCTCTCTCTGTGTGTCTCTCTATCCAGGTAACAATCATTTACTTGATCAACTGTGATTAGGTAAAAACACCAAGGTTGGAAAATGGGTGTACCCCTGAAGATAAAATCTCTGGATGGAACATTGGAATTGAATTTTCTTCTTCTCTGTCAATCTCAACATGATAATTTTCTATCACCACCATGGGTTTGTTTTTTTTTCTTCTATTCCTAAATCTCTTGTTCTTTTTGTCTTCATCTGATTAACCGTTACATTGTTTTCAATTGTCTTTCATTTCTAATTCTAATGGTACCAATAATCCTTCTGATTGTTGGTCACTTATTCCACTGGCCTATAAACACCGTTTTCTAATTACTCTGAGTTAATTTTTCTTTCTATTCTGTTTCTTTTGTTAGAATCTTTTGTTTTTCTAATTGGATCATATTGGATTAAAATCTCCATATTCTAAGTTATTAGATGGATGGAATTTCCAATCAACCCATGATGAAGATGCAGGCGTTTTCTAACAATGAGTGTTGGTGTTGATCACTTTTTCCCCGCAGTTGATTGATTCATTGAAAACACCTCACTCACTGATTGGAAACGATGAATAATATTAATAATCTTGGATTATCTTTCCAATGGAAAATGATTTTGAAGATATGACCTGATTTAATCTTGGATCAAAGATTATCTCTCTGTGTGTTTTAATACTTTAATTACGCCCATGATTAACTGGATCTTGCTGATATCGACAAAGAATACACAGTAGTCGAGGAAATAATTAGTTCCTTGATAGTCTATTGTTAATCCAGGTGAATAATAATTAGTAATTATCATGTTACAATTTTCCGGATCTATTGTGTTCTCAATGTTTTTACAATTTCTTTTCTCAATTTCTTTTATTATTTTCCATTCATGTGAAGCTTTTACCTGTCCCGATAAAGGTAAAACTGGAGCATCTCAAGTTCCTCTTATAACATCACTTGTTGCCCATCAAACTGGATATCAAACTAAAATTGAATTGGTCACTGGTTCTGGTCATTTATTTACCATCGATGAGACTTTTAATCAACTGAATTTCGTGGGAAACGTTAAGGTTAATGATGGAGCTGGTTATCAACATAAATTTTTCTGGTACCATCTAGAAGCCAAAGAATCATTTTTCGTTGGTATTGATCAATCTTGTTCTGCCAAAAATTTAACTGATAATGTTAAAAAATCAATTATCAATGATTGGCTAGCATATAGTAGATTATCAGATGAAACGGACATTTCAAATGACCCTCAAGTCTTAGGTCCAATGCTTTTATTTACTTATATGAGAAGCAAATTGGATAATCTAAGATATTTGGATAAAGTTAATCTCGATGGTCGTCAAGTTTATCAATGGTTTTACTGTTTAAAAGACGACGGACCTTATATCGATGTTTACTTTGACTCGAATAATAATTTTCCAGTCCGTTTGGTTGCCACTTATCCTGATGATCCAACCCTTACCACTACTCTAAATGTAATCACATTTGAACCTTTAACTAATCAACTTAACGATTTGATTACTTACCCTTATGGTTATGGTTGCGAACGACTCAACCCCTCGACTATTGTGATCCCGCAATTTGCTCAGGCCGATACTTTTACCTTGGACATGGAAGCTGCTCTCTTTTTCACCCAACCTGATCGATCGGCCGTTACTACAGCACGAATAGCTCGATACCAAGGAATCTATTCATATGATCTTAAAGAGAATGGATTATCAAAGCGAATCGTTCATGACCCTAAACTTTTGATTGATTTTCAAATTGATCCAATTTCGGGTTCATGTTTTGAAGATCAAGCTTCTAATGGAGCGGGTTATGGATTCACTTACCTTCGGTGGCCTTATGCTGAAAATGAAGCCTACAATCTTCTAGATGATTCGGTTCTTAATTTGGAGAGTAAAAAATTAAATTACATGGGACAAATTGTCGAAGAAAATAAACGTTTGGATATTTTCGAAGCAAAATTGAACTCTTTTTTCGCTTTTCCCGATGATGCCAAATTCGATGGACTTGTGACCTACTTTTTCCCTGCCATATACGACAAAAGACAATCAGTTCGCAATCAAGCTCCATTAAGAATGGTAATCAAACCTTCCCGTGAATTGACTGAAATTTATGCAGTTAAAGTTGTTGAAAAAATAGATATTAAAGTGATCGAATACCAAGAAAAAGCAATCGATTTCGAGGACAGATTTGACATCTCTGAATGTTTCGATAAACCTGAAGACTATACTTGGTTTCAAATCGTTTTCTCTGGTAAAAAAGACGACCTTGAATCTTGGAAAGATCAAGACGAAGTATTAAAATCGATAACCAGAAAAGTTCTTTCATTTATTCCCGAGATTCGAATACCAGATATACAAGTTTCGTACCTTGGAAGTGTCGTTTACATTTCGTGTAAACTATTGGAAAGACCAAGTTATCAATACGATTTCTACAAGACTCCTGGTTTCACAGTCGAGAATCCAACCAAAATTATCCAGCGAGATCACGAACAAGATTGTGGTGAAATTTGTTCCGAAGATGAATTTTGTACCAACTTTGCGTATTGTAATAATCTCGAGTGTCGTTTATTCAGTTCAACAAAGGGAACAACTTATCCTTTCATCGAGGAATCAACTGATTGTGATGGATTTAGTCGTAATAATTATTTCGTTTCACCGAAAACTCAAGTGGAAGCGAATTTCCTTAAATCGTCCAAGAGTTTAATCCATGAGATTAAGGCGAAAATCTCCAAAGGAGAATTAAATGTAAAAGATCCAAATCTTTCGGCATTAGATTTGTTCATTGTTTCGGGTCCAGATGAACTTGGTGATCCAGATAAACTTTTCCAAGATGACGATGTTGGACTAACTAATATCGCCGATCATTATCAAGTCTTTTTGTCGGGCCGTCGATTGTCCCAAGGAAACTCGATGCTTGGCTTAGATTATTCATCTTGTTTAAACGAGTGTGACAACGATGATAATTGTTTAATTGTGTCATTTTGTTCATCACGAAAAGGTGAATGTATTTTAGGCAATTCGACAGAAAATATCAACCAAGAATCAACTTATTCCAGTGAAGGATGTAATATATTATCAAGTGAGTTAAATTTGTAACATTTTCAAATAGGAAAAAGGAAATTGATTTTTGGCAGAAATAATTAGTTACCACTAATTTAATTGTTATTCAAGTAAATTATGTTGATTGCAATGGTTAATGATTCTTGTTATTAATGTTTGTGTTGCCAAATCGTTTTGCTTTCACTTGAATATATTACATAATTGTTGTTTACATTACATGTACTTGATTATTGTTTTATTTTCAACTGAACTTAATTGGCTTGATTACAAACTAATCGCAATTGTCAATCTTTAAACTCATAAGATATTTGATGTTTTTTTTGCTTTTCGAAAAGATTATCAACAAATCTTGTAAATTGTTTGATGTAGTTAGTCTAATACAAACAATCAATGTGAATTTAAATAGTAATTATGATTTGTTTTCTTTTCAGGATCATATTCATCTTTCTTTAAGAAACTTCCGGGTCGAAGTTTGATCTTTGATGCTGAGCAAACTTTGGAAAACATTAGCGTCGAAGACTGTGCTCGAGCTTGTGTCCAATCATCATCTAAATCATGTGAAGCATTTGATTACTGCCCTGAGGCTGGAATGGTTCAGAACTCAAAGTAAGAGTGATTTAGATTATGATTAACTTTCAATTCTCACAATTAAAATCAATCTCTATTCCTAATTGCAGAACTAAAATCAAAGCTTGTTTCCTTCACACTTTTCATCTTGCCAAAGACTCAGCAAGTGCCATTGATGGTAAAATCTGGAATTTCACCGAAACCCAATGCGATCATTATGCAAGTGAGTCTACAATTCATACATTTGATTGATTATTCTTAATTTTCATTGATCTCTTTCCCCTTTACAATCAATTTAGAAATACTATCAAAAGATTACAAGCAACTTGTTGGTTACAAGTTTAATCTTAATGAGGAATCAATGATCTTACAAACTTCCGATGTTTCCCTTGAAAATTGCGCTGGAAGCTGTATAACTACTGGTAATTGCAAATCATTTGATTATTGTGAAAATCAATCACAATCAGGAATGATTACCTCTAAATGTCGTCTTTCTTCAATTAAACCTGATGCAAAATCAAGTAAATCCTTAGAAAGTTCAATAGAAAGATGTTCAATCTATGTTACCACTTATGTTGATCCGAATACAATTAATTCATCAAAATCTCATTCGAAAGCTTGGCTTCTCATTTCATTGAGTTTCTTCACATTTATCATCGCTTTCACTATTGGTTTGGTTGCTGCTCGATATTATTATAAACGTTAATCAAGTTTAATTACTATTAATTTATTAATCTTCGTGTAAAATATTCAGATGAAAAAGTACAACAATCATTGTGATTTGATTTGATAGCCTAATTAACTTATAAAGATCTGTAGAAATCTTTAATCAATTGTAAACATACATTTCCGTGTTTCCTTAATTATCTGATGCTTGATTGAGAATTGTTCATAATTAATCTCAAATTACTGTTTTTCCCTCTAAAGTGAAAGATGATATTCATCTCATGATAATCCATGTTAAATTGTTGATCATTACATGATCAACACGGCGATTCGCTTAATCACAATCATAATTGTAATTAAATTTTATTTCCATAAGAATCAATAATCTTTAAAATTATCACTTTTCTTGAATTCATGAGTCACAATCAAATCTAATAGCCAATTTCTATCTAATTGATTGACTTTTTATCGAGTCACTATCAGATAATTAAAGTGATGATCAGATGAAAATATAAATAGAAAATTGATTATCATTGTTGTTTAAATTTCTAAAATTATCACAATTATCGAGAGCTCATTGAGGAATCATGAATCAGCCTGTAATCATCAATCTCGAACATATAACGTGATAGAAAAGGTCCAAGCTCTTTTCCGACAGTTTCATGTGGCCTGGGGGCTTTCGTTGGAGGAATTGTAATCACTTCAATTATCAATCATCTAATCATGAAAAAGAAAACTTGAATAACAATAATCGAAAGCTTCTTTTTCAATTAATTCGTTCTAATTATTAAATCTTATTTTGAAATGATTTAGAATGTTAGTATTGAGCCTATTCGATATCGATCTGAATCTCAAGCTCGAATGGTACAAGTACCTTTTCTAAACTCGTTTCGATCGTCGATTTAATGTAAATAATCTTAATGATTAACTAATCAAAATCTTTCCGAATTCACTGAATTGGTTTGTAATTTCATCTTAATTTCCGAGTGAAACATAAATATTTTATTCGGAAAGTTACTGAGTAATCAGCTAATTTCTTTTAATTGTGAGTGTCTTTTTTTCGTATGTGTGTTTTGTGTTGTGCGATGGATTAGGATGAGGATTGCGAATAGAAGATGAAGATTAATGTTTCTCATAATCACTAAAAGAGGAGAACAGAAAAGAAGACGAAATGATTTTGACCTTAAACAATTAACGATAAAAGGGAAACTTTAAGAAGAATGTTAATTAAACATCTCAACACAGACATTTGATGATTTAGATTAAGTTTCATTAACTCATTGACATTTTGTTTCTTTTGTTTTGTTTTGTTTTTTACATTAAATCAGGTAAAAGGTAAAATTTGTCACCATAGATAATCAATGAGATTAATGAGGAAATTAAAGGAACACAAGAAATAAGATAAAACAATAAAGATAAAAGGAGTTAAATCATATGATCGCTAATTAGCAATTTTCTGATGATTGTTGTTTCATTTTGTTGACGACGATGATGAAAATGATGATGATGCTTGTTGACTTTTCCAAATCCGATTAACTGATGTTCCTTTCGGGATGTTTCATTAAAAGCTTCCAAAGGTAGACAAATGATGACTGATGACAATTCTGTTTGTTGATTAATTGTTGAACAGGGAAAATTGTTATTAAACTCCTTCCATCGGTCATAATGTAAATCCAACATTTACTTTAACCAAAGACTCTGTTGATGAATTATTAATGATTGTGATGATCAGGATGATGATGTCGGTGTTGTTGTGGTGGTGATAATAATCATAATCAGTGAATATCTGGTAAACATGAAGGTGAATCGATTTGATTGTTCAAATCTACCAACAGTAATCAATTTATCTCCTCCATCAATTGGGCTTAAGTGTCTTGAGAATGGCCGAAACCTCCTCGGCAATGGCCTCGAGAACGAACTCAAATTGGGCCTTTGACTTGACGCTTCCTCCTCGTTGGTCTCTAATGTGTTCCAGTGTAGCAGCGATGTCGATCTCTTTGGCTCCTGAAACGAAAACAAAAACAATCAATTAACTAATCGAATTCAATTCCAGATAATAAAAAAGAATAGAAAACAAATTGTTCTCATTAATTTTGTCTCTCTATTAGCGAATGTAAATTAATATATTCGGGGGAGAATCACATGTAACTCGATCATGTGACTTTCTCTCTTGTGGTAATTTGAGATTCTTTCAATTTAAAGAGAATCAGAAAAAAAATTTTCTTCTTTTCTTTTCTGTAATTAATTAAATTCTCTTCGTTTTCTCATTAATATTTAATTATCTCTTGTTTCATTTATATTTATCATTAAATTTACGATAACCTGATGATCACCTGAACATCTAACAAGTGAAATATTTTCTCTATTTTAACTGATTAACTTTGGTTAAGTGCTGTTATTTAATCAACTCTCTTAAAAGGTCAGTTAAATTATCCTTTGTCTATATTTTTTTCTCTATGTTATTGGTTCGCCATTTTTTATTGTTTTTTTTTTGTTCTTTTTCTTTTTTAGCTTTTCTATCAACAGTTTTCCATCTTTATCACTTGGATGTGTTAATCACCATCAACATTTTCCATGTTCATTTGAACGAAAGCTGATTGGCTTTGGGAAGAAGAGAAAACCCATTTAATTCAGAATTTGTGTTTCTTTTTTGTTTCCTCTTTTCTTTATTTTCCTGGATAAGCAAAAACTAAAAAAAAAGTCGGTAACTTAATTTTCTGTGTAAGTGGTAAAGTCATTGGCAATCGATTTGCTTCCAATTGATGTCAATTCAATCGAATTATGTTGGCTAATTGTTGTGAAAGGTTATCAAACAATGGATAACATTGGTAGTTTTTCTTTCCTTCTATTTTGTGTGAAACGCAATTAAGTGCATTTACAGTTTGATTTTATTCCGTATATTTGATTACATCCACTAATTAACTATTTAACTATTTACCATCTGAATGACTTTTTCTTCTCTTTTACAGTTAATTCTAATTTAACCATTGGCTATGGTGTTTTCTATCCTACAATTTACCATTAATTCATTTTCTTAGGCCCAAGAAGCAACTTTCTTTCTATCATTTCTGGTCATCGAAAAGTCTCAAACCTACTTACCAATCTGACCTATTGAAATACTTTAAGTAATTTCCTGATTGATCATAAAGAATCTAGTACCTTGTTATGAATCAACTATTAATACAACCATTGATACTCGATAAAAATTAACCCAAAGGTGAGTAATTAAACAATTTGATTGTCGTTTGCAATGGAAGAAAGCAAATTCAAATGTCAACCGATTGCTTGAAATTGAACAAATCTCTTCATCTAATGTCTTGTTTGATTAATGAAGTTGAGGTAAATGAAAATTATATGAAAAGAGAAAGAGATGAGACAAAAACACTATTCAGAAATTCATATGGTTTTTCATAAGCGATTTGACAGAAATTGAAATTTTCTGAATCTTTGAATTCACATTCTATTAATAATAATAAGTAACTCTACATTTTTATTTCCTTCATTCTCCTAGAAATGGTTGGCTAAGCTTGGAAAACATTACCAGAGAGGTGAACATGGAATTAGTATGAGAAAAAAAGGAGAAACTACCAGTTGAATGTATGGAAGCAACAAGAAAGTGTATCATTGGTGATTGGTGATGAATAAGAAGCCAGAGTAAAGATGAGATAATGAAAGAAAAGTTGATGATGAAACCAATCATGAATTATGATTTTTACATATTCCCCCTGTTGAAAGAAATTACTCACGATGAAGAAGAGGATAAAGAAGAAGGATAAAAGTGGATCAATGATTCTGAAGAGCTTCATGCCAACAACACCAAGAACATTATCACCAAGAATGGAAGGAATGACAACCGATCAAATAATAATAATAATTATCATTGTAAAGGTATTAACTCAAACCTGGAGATTGTTTTGTTTAGATATTTATAATGGAATCAACAACTCGGAGAAGGAACAAAAAAAAGGAACAAAAGAGAGAATATTGAAAGAAAGTCATGAAAGGAAAACATCTATTTGTGACTTGGAGAATAGAGAGGAAAAGATCTCTTTTTTTCCTCTCAAAATTCACTTTTCCATTTAGTTGATCAATGAAATATTCATAAGAAAGTTCTTTTGTTTCCTTATTTTTCCATCACATGGTTGTATTTGGAATCGAGGAATCAACTATCAGATGATTACATGTACATGTAAATATAAAACCTTCGTAAGGAGAAAAACAAAACAAAAGTCTCTTGGATTTTGTTTTCTGCTTATATTGAGAATTTTATCTTTTTTCTTTCCTCTCATAGGTAACAAGTGAAATCTACTCTGGCCAAAGGATAGAGCAAAGAAGGAGAAAAGAATTACAATAGAATCGAGTTAATCCATCACCATATTATTGAAATGTTACATTCTATCCACACAACAACAACAACACCAACAAAAAAGAGAGATGGAAGTGAATGTTAAGCATATATAATAGAGCGTCAAATGATGATAATTCAGTTTCAAGTGCTAATGGACCGAATGAATAATAGAATCAATTCAACAGAATCAGATTGGCCGCAGGCAAGGAAAGGAAGACACTATTGTAAAGGAAGATGAAAAAAAAGAAGGATCAAAAAAGTACAATTGATGCTGGAAGAATAAGAATTATGCTTTAATTGAAGAGAAGTTAAAGCTTTAAATGTTACGATATATGAAAAAAAGGTAAAGCATATCCACCAAGTTATCATCTCATAAATATAGATATGACTATTTTGATATTATTATTAATACATTATGGTGTTCATATTATGTATTCATAATAAGTATTCACTGTTGCGTATTTTTTTTTATCCATTTGTATGTATATTTTACTTGAGAAAAAGATATACCTGCAAATATATATTTCTCAGGTATTAATAATATACATATAAATGTTATTGTATGCATTGAGTAAGCCTCTTAGCATTGATTATATAGCTTCAATATTACATAATTTCCCTTTAGTTTCCTACTCCCTCTCTCTCTCTCTCTCACTTGATATTATAATGTAATATTAAGGTTTTATTATCATTTCTAACTCATCTTTCTTTTCATCATTTTCCTCATCAGGTTATTATTTTTTTTCGGTGACACAAAAAGGAACCAGGAAGAGGATAAAGACTACATGATATTAATACCTGAAAACATATGGAAGTGAAATTATCTTGTTGCTTGTTGTTTTCGTTAATTTATCAAGTTCAAGTTTACCTTTTTTCTTTTCTTTCTTTGTGTGTAACATTCAGAGGATTGAATTGCTTATAACATGGTAAAGAGAATAGAGGAAAGTGGTAAGCCAAATAAATTGCATTTTCTTCATCTCTTTAACCTCTTCTTCTTCTTCTTCTTCTTCTTCTTCTCTCCCTCACCATCTAATGTATTCTAATATATTTTACTCAAATTACTTTGACTAATGTTAACAATTAACATTCTTCTTCTTCTTTTATCTCTATTTCATTGTATGATTAGTGAATTGTTGAAAGAAATAGGAGAAAGAAGAAGCTACAAATGTTAACATCTTCATTAGATGATTATTCTGTGATCTTTTTCCTTTTATATCAATTGAACCTCAAGAGACAAATGAAGAAGAAGAAGAAAAAACAACATTGTACTTGGAATGTTATTAGTGTGAATTATAACGTTTTTTTCTCTGTTTCTTTTTTTCTATTCATATTTAGGTTAATAAGAATATGGTAAAGTTTTTTTTTCTCTTATAGTTTGGTAAGTTCTCTTGTAGTAATTATGAGAAAAGACAATAGAAGATTTGGAAACCTGATATTGTTTCAAATGGAACTATTAATACCATGAAACACTCTGGATGATTATATTGATTATCAAATGTATCTTTTTCTTTCATCTATTGACATAATTTAGAGACAACTAATGGATCCACAATTGAGCTTCTCAATCAACGATATTCACTAAGGTTAACCTATATCTCAATTTACTTCATTGAATTTAACAGAACTCTGGTAACTGAGTCATCATGATCATGATCATCAATTATACTCATCATCAGAATCACTTGTATGTTATTAGTTAGAATACTTATGAATTTAGTTGATTGAAGGTTTTTTTCCTCTCTCTCTTTCCATGAGTTGACCCAAGGTGATTAATAATCAATTCCCTGATATTAGTATCTAATAGTAGAAATTTAAGTTAAGTTTCCATTAATAAATTTCGATTCGACTTTTCCTTTTATCTTTAATGAATGATGAGCTTTCAACATCATCAACGTAAATACTGTTGATATGCTATCAGAATTTACGGAAAAATTATTAATCAAGAACAATTTGTTTGCAGAACGAAATTTAATTGATCCAATTACGGTCCTTTTCATATGATTATTATCTTTTCATTTAAAGAGATGATTAAAGATTATAAGCTATGAAAATTGTTATAAAAATCTACCTGTTGACATGGAAAACACAATCAACAAGTTGGAAATATTGTTCAGAATCGTGAAGTCTTGACAAAAATACGAAACCATGGATTCAGTAATACTTGTAATCATAATGATCAATAATATGATTAAGAGTAAATTAGCCATTGTATGAATGAGGGAATAAGATGATCATTGTGAAGATGAGTGAGAGAAAAATGGAAAATCTGAAAATTCTGTTGAAACCGACCATGAAAATCTCATAGGAGGTTAGACAAAATGTCGACAATTGTTCAATGTAAAAGAAACAGAATGACAATAAGATGATTTTTCTCTCTCCCTACCTTCTCATTTCGCTTTTATCATTTTCCTTCTCATCTTCTCATCTTCTCATCTCTTCATCCTTCTCATGATCTTCATCTTCCCATTTTTCTACATCATTCCCTCCACGTTCATTGTTATAAGTTAAGCAGCAGGAAAAACAGGGAGACTTGTTAACTAGGAATTAAATCAGTTCTCCAGGAAAACCTAAGCCACCATATAGAATGGAACAATTTTTTTCTTCTCTCTCTCTCTCAGTTGTTTTTTTTTGGACAAAGAGACAATCCTTTTGGTGTTTTATGGTGCAAAGGAACCAAGAACAACGAGGAGATTGAAGATTTTCATGGAAGACAAAGGAAAGAAAAACGAGCAAAAATGATGAACAATGTTGATGATTATGAAGATAATCCATTCATTCATATTAAAGTTACTCATCTTGTTGTTGAAAATGAATGAACAACTCAGGGGGATTCACATGATAAAAGCTAATGAATTTTATTCCTCTTTCCTCTGAATTTCATTCAACAAAGAGTTTGACAAACTACTGTATCGATTTAAACCAAATGAACCTGTGGATAGACAGTAATCATAACAAGGATAAGCTCCTTAAGTAAATCTGATTTTAATTATTAGCTAATTAATATCGCTTAATATCAATTGTCTTGTCATCATCATCATGTAATCAGTGTTAAAATTACACATTGACATTGATAAAAGATATTAATTATTATCATTTGATTGCTATTGTGTTAACATTAATCAGGTAATTACACTTTTATTATCTGTATTTACTGTTACAAAGTTATTACTAATCTTATTATTATTAGTATGAGAAACTATTATCAATTAATTATTATCAACAAACTTTTAGCTGTATTGGTAAAATTAATTAATCAGTGCAACAATTAAATTGATAGTCTTCTTAATCCTTTAGTAATTGTAATTTCTTGCTTCTTGATTTGTTTTTGTTTTGTCACAATTACCAATTGTTATTGTTTAATGATAGTAAATTGTATTGATTAACATTGAAACATTTGGATAGTTTTTGTGTTTTCCCCAATCAAATGAGTTTAGTTTTTATTTATATTCTGTGATTAGTTTGAATTCCCTGAATTTCTGGAAACAAAAGACCCTGAAAGAATGAGGAAAAACTTATATTACCACATAAACTTTAATTTGATTGACTTGATTTAATATTGATTTTCTCTTTCTCTTCTCATCATCATTTACAGATTCTAACATGAAACGATAATATCACGATAATACCTAAAGATTTACTCCTGAGGAACCATTAAAACGTGAATGATTGGTTATCTATCCTTTTTTTATGGTGTTAAACATAGTGTTTAACAACATTGGCTTTTTATTGAATCCAAAGTCGAGATTGAAGGAAAATCATTAATATCAACAAATATCACCAATATTATGGAACGATAATAATATTAAATGGGTTTTCACTCCCTTTCCCATGATAACCTTTCATCCTATGGGCTTTTTTTTTGTTTCTTCCTTGATTTAAGGTTAGGGATGAGGATGGAGAGGATGATGATGGTGATGATGATGAACACTTGGATCATTCTGACCTGAACTGTTTAATATTCAGTGATGATGAGATTGAACAACAGTATATATAAGTTGGATGCTAGGTTGACTGGTGTTAACCAATAAATAAACTCACGTCAATTTGATGATCCTGTTAAATAATTCAAACCTATCAAATCTTTCATTGGAAAGTACTGAAACTATGATCACGAGTTAATCTAATTTGTGTTACTATCACATTTTACTTTATTCAATTCACTTGGAAATTGTTTGAGAAAAAAAAAACTACTGAAGTCCAATCACTTATTCATTGAGAAATCTTATATTCTCATTAGCTAATAATGAAGTCAATTCTGTATTTTAGCTGCTCAGTTACAAGTAACATTAAGATTGACAAATTCAGTAATAAGGATAAGAATGATGGAGAAAACAAAAAGTGAAGCCAACAAGGAGAGTGGAAATGATCAAGTACCATGATGTTTATCATCATCATCATCATGATCATGAAAAAGTTTCTTTCAGATTTTGATTTAACTTAGTTATTTATCTGCTTCTCAATTCTGGTATTCAATAGGATCAGTTTATTATTATTATCGTTGGAAAATGAGTCTTTTTTTTTATAAATAACATCATCTTTTTGCTGAGTAACTATTATCCTGTTGATTTCTTCATGGTCAATCTACTGAAAATCAATAATTTCATCAATCTATTTGAACTCATTGTTATTTTTTTCTTGGTTCATTTTGTTTTCCAAAGGATAAATGGAGAGACACCAAGGACACAAAATTCTGAACATTATTGACATTATCATGATGATGAAGAAGAAGAAGAGAGAAAAAATGACGAAAATGAAAAAGAAACTGTTACTCAAACAGGAAAAGGAAGGAGGATTAAACCGATTCGATAATATTTATAATATAAATTCAGTTTGCTTCATGATTGATATTATCAAGACTAACATGATGTACTTACAATTACTGTTTCCAATATATAAGATCCAGTGTATGTGTTTACCTAATCTTTGTAATTCTGAAAATTTCTCATCAAATAACCTGATGGTAAACCTCATATATTTAGATGTACATGTATTTAGTTACATGTTAACTAATGTAAGGTAACTCTGGAAGTGGTAAAAGTTTCATGTTGATTAAATTAAATTGTATCAAATAGACTGAATTAAGTATATATATAAGATGTTAACAGTTTTCCATCTTATCAGCATCATGAAAACCAATGGAACCATGAACAAAGAGTGTAGAGAAATGTGAAAATATACTCAACACTAGGAAGGAAATTCATTTTATGGTCTTAAGAGCAAAAAAGGGATACTCAACTTTACCATGAAGTATATGAATTCATTCAGATGATTTGTAATTTTATTCACTAACTTAAATCATCAACATTGAATATGAAATCAGGTTAACAGGGAGAATTGAACTTAAATGTATCAACACTGAGTTTGGAATCAATTTTTTTCATTTCAAACTAATTTACAACTCAAACAATTTACATGATTGTGTTTCCATGGTGAAGTTTGATGTTTTCATCAATTTAAATTATCAAACAATAAGAGAGATGATGATGATGATAACTAGAATTGGAACAACAATCAGATGATTTCGATGTTGATTCAATGTTATTTATTTTCTATTTGTATCAATTTTTGCTTCTTTTTGTTGATTTGCTAGAATTTACCTTTTTGTTTCATTGTTCTTGAAATTTGATCAACAAGCAAATGAAACTGTGAATGAACAAGAAAAAGTGAAAGAGTAAAAGGAAAACAAAATAACGGTACAATTGAATTACCATAGAAAAAGTCAATCAACAGTAAAGATAAACACAATTGAATCAAATTAGATATTTAAATGTTAAAAGGTAAAGTTAATTGTGTTCCCACCAAGATAACTGAATCATTTTCATTATTTTCTTGTTGATAAAATTAAATACAATACGAATTGATCATCAAGCAATATCATGGGAATGATTAGATGATTTATATTATCATCATGATCAACATTAATCTGATCAAATTGTTACTCTCATTTGATAGTTTTACCTGATGGATTTTTTCATGTTATTATTGTGTTTATATGATTGTTGTTGATCAAAATGTTATCGTAATGATTATTATGATAAATTAATGATAATCAGAGGGAGAAAAAAATGAGAATACAATCAGTAAGAGTTAATAAAGATTACCTACCTTTGGCTAATCGATTTAGGACCATGTCAATTAGACAATAAGTGCCCGTTCGACCTATTCCATCGCTGGTTATTTATTATCATTGTTATTTTCGATTAGATTGGTAATTAATTCCATGATAGAGAAGATTAAATGAGAGAGAGAAAGAGGAAGGGGAATAAGAATAGGAGCCAGGAGATATAATAAGAAGAGAAAGAAAATCAATATTAACATTAATCGATTGTTATAATACATATCGAAGAGAAATAATTTCTTTATTCTTTTTGATAATATTATGTATTATTCTCTATTCTTTTCATATATATATATTCAGTTTTGTATCATTTTTTTTTTGTTTTGAAAATTCTGACAGAATTTTATTCCAGGATAAATGATAATCTTACCTGCAGTGAACAACAATTGGACAGGATCGACCTCGATATGACTTGTTGACCTTCCTGAAGAAATTGTTAGCATTTTGTTGTCGATATGGCACCGAAGAGAAAGAGAGAGAGAGAGAGATAAAGGTACAGATAGGATGAAGATTTCAAGGAATATATCGAGTGAGTTCATTGGGCCCATGAAGATAAAATATTGGGGAAGATAAGGAAGAGAGAAATGGAGAGAAAAAAGAAAAAGAGAAAAAAGTTTTAGGTTTATTATCATCACATTGTATCATATTAATATAATTTATCTCATTTTGTTTATCACTATTAGTTTAGTTATGATAATAAAGTAACAGTATAATGATAATATGATCTGAATCATTCTGTGAACAAATAATATCAATAATAACATTGTACTAGGAAGAGGGAAGCAAATTTCCAGGTAAGAGTAGAAAATGTTTTCTCTTTATTTTTTTTCTTCCTCTTCAATATAATTATCATATTGTTATTATTATAATCTATTAATTGAACCGAAAATCATATTAAGATATTTCTGTGATATCTTTGGACACATGCAAGATATTCATTGGATGAATAATATAATAAACTTCTAGAGTTCTCGGATCATTTTCCGTTCGCTTTTTTGTTTTTCTTACAGAACTTTTTTTTCCTCTTCCCATGATTGACAGTTACATCTCAACTGTTCAATTCAGTTTCACCAACAGATTAGTTTCTCCCAGATGATTATCATAACATTAATAATTCCTCTCTCTCTCTCTTCCTATTCCTGCTCATCTGAAACTGTATACTGAACTATCATGAGTTGACTCATGACATTGATATGAATATAAACTAAATAACTTTTGTCTTCTTTTTCCTTCATGATAATGAATAGATTTCTCTATCAGATAATAATATCATAATTATCATGTTTAATAATGATAATGGTTTGGTAATCGAAACTTATTCAATGTGTTGATGTTTATTATTAGTCGGATTTTTATATGTATTTATATTCATGTTTCCGGATTCAGAATTTTATTATTATTATTTAGCTTGTGAGAAACAAGGTTATGAATAAGATTAGAATGATGTTCATGGTGATGATGATGATGTGATCATTTCGCTTCCATCACTTTTGTGACTATGCAATTAAAAGGTTTAATTAAAATTGCACCAATCACAAAAATGATGAGAGAAAAGTGATTTATGGTGAAAATTGATGAGAATGAATTTTATTCTGATCTTATTTTCTCACTTGTTTTGTGTATTCAAAGTTGAACAATTGTTCATTTCTTGTTGGAATGAACTTTTTTTTTTGTATATTTTCGATATTGATTCTTACCTTCGGAATTCCAATAGTGATCTTGGATTGGGTGGAACACCATTCTCAGGCCAAGATAGATAGTGGAATTGTGTCACTGTTCGGGTTTCATTAGTTTTTATATTCTTTAGGAAGAAAGATCGAACCAGATAATCATCGCACCAAATGTGCTCTGAGACAAGATGAACCTCAAAATTTGAGTGTAAAGCGGAACCTTCTTCAGGCCAGTATCTTGCCGATGAGCCAACACCATTTTCCAAGAGTCGGGTTAGCATAACAATAATAACCGATCCTTGCTCCCAAACCATTTGCCAGAAATCAGCTACGGTTGAAGGTAATGGTCCTTGGGTGACAATGTAAACCGGTGACCGAGGATCATGGTCTGTGATGGTGGAGGCGTTAATATAATCAGAACGGTTTGGATTAGCTAAATCATTGAGAATTACTCGGGAATGGTCAAAGGGAAGTACATCAGAGTAACGGTTCTTTGATCCATTTTGAGGTAACATGGCGGCGGTTGTTGAACAAGGGTCAACCTCGTATGCACAAAGGGCTTCCCACTCCTTTGCAAGTCGGTCCTTATTTTTCATATGATCTTCCATGTAGCTTAATATCATGTGTCCAGTTGATATGTCAAGATTTGAAGTGATCGGTTCCTCGCTCCTGATGATAAGTAAACAAACAATTAGACAACAATCAATGAATCAAAGTATTTCTTTCACTTTCAATTCATCAACACTCTGAACTGAACAATTCTTAACTCATGGCAATAGTAAAAGTTGTAACCATCAACCTGAAACAATCACCAATCATGATAACTTTAATTTCAATCAATGTTATATAAGAAACTTGATCAATAATTAACCAATGGACGTAATCAGTTTACCAATATTGTTCAACAATATTTAAATTGTTGACAAAGTGACTCTTGTTTGGTTGTTTCTGCTGTTTTATTCACGCAAAGATTAAATTGTCCAAGTGGAAAACAATTACAATCAAATTAAGAGATCAAACAAAAAAAAAGCTCAATCTAAATGTAAAGGTTAAAGTGATCAAATGATTTGATCATAAATGACCACACAAACACACATGTAAACAATTAACAATTATAATGAATAACAGTTTGTGAACAATTTATTAATTGAATTAAAGATTGGCGGACAATCAGCTAATCAATTTAGTTGGAAACAATGTAAATAGATTGAACAATTAACTGATTCTCATCTCGAGAAACAGAAAGGTAAAAGTTATCAAGTTGCAATAGAAAACAGGAAGAGAAAAACTATTCATCATTGAGAACAATTTTAATGAAAGTGAATGAAAATATGAGAGCATTTGTATCAACAGAATTATCATTATTACAGTTCTGAGTTTGGAACAAAAGGTTTTATCTCCTGAATCTCATGGGGACAGAACTGAAAGAAGATGAGGACAGAAGAAGAAAAAGATGATGATGATGATGATGAAGATAAAATATTCTTTTATATAAAGAGCCATATGCTTATTCTCTTCAATCATAATCATCTTCTTTTTTTTTCTTCTTCTTCTAAATATCATGAATCCATTTTCAATCTATATTTTATTCATGGAAAGTTCTGTTTCTTTTTTTGTCTTCCATCATCATCATCATTATCATTTCCATCATCTCGATATCATCTCTCATCTAATACTTGATACTTATTACATTTATGTCTTCGTTTCATCAGAATTGTCATTTGTCCATTGAAACTATTGGTTCTGTTTTTTTTTCTCGATTATTTTTCTGTTCGGATTTTTCTTCAGGATTAAACTCAATTGGTGTTCAATTTGTTTTCTACTATAAATAGTCAGTAAATTGCTCAATGGTTTAAGAGTCATCATGGAATCAGTTTCATGATTAAATTGATACAATGAGTTAAATGTTATTCATATTCAATGGTTAATGAATTTCATCATGATCATTATTTTTTTTTATGTTATTCTATCGAAAAAAGGAAACTCATCAAAATTTGTTGACTGAATTTCATGATGATGATAATGATGATTTTTGAATGAATCAAATGATGTGCGTTAGTTGAGAAAAATGAGAGAAAAGAAAATCTCTGCTTCTAAGTCTCTCTCCCTCTTTTTTTTCTCTAGCACAGGAAACGGAAATCGGTATAGATATTTTATCGCTTGATGAGAATTTTTTCCAGTGTCAAAAAAGTTGAGAGATTTTTCTTCCTGGATGCTTTTTTTCAAGAGATGATCAAGATGAGAATGATGATGATGATGATGCAAAAGCTTAAAAAGAATATATAAAAAAAGGTACAACTGATGAAGTAAATTCGATGGAATAAAATTGGTGATAAGAATGAAAATCCTATAACTGGGTAGTGATGAAGATGGTGATAAGAATGAGGGTGAAGATGAAGAGAAGAAGAGTGAGAGAGAAAATAGTTTCATTGAAGCCTGAGTAAATTTCTTCAGTCAACCATGAATAGGATTTGAAAGAACTGAGAGTTTGGAAGGAGAAAGAATGTCAAATGAAGAAAGAAGGAGAGAAGAGAGAGAGAGAGAGAGAGAGAGAGAGAGAGAAATGATGATGAAGGATGGAAAAGATGAGGATGCTAAAGAGTGGAAAGTGTGACACTGAAAAGCATGTAAGATGATAAGGAAAAAGAATGAGAGTTAATCAGAGTCTCGGAATTTTTAATCCTCTTGAGTAAAGTAAGTTTATCATGATAACGATGCTGATGAGGATAATGCTCAGGGAGAGATGAAGATGATGAAGATGAGGGAAATTGAGTTTTGCATTATTTTCATGTTTAAACCACAACCAAAGGTGTGATACAAACAAACAGAGTGTTTGTATCTTTTTCAATCTCTGACAAGTTTTAATGTAAAATAGGCGATGATGAGGATGCTGATGATGATGATGGTTCGATGGATTAATCTGAGTGAACATTCAACAGAAAAGTTTCAACTCAGAATCAGATTAATATGTTTATTTGATGAAAATAGAACGAGAAATTGATCACCAATTCTCAAGAGAAATATTCCCTTTTTCTCCTCTTACTCTGGTGAAAGAAACTGATTAATATCCATATTTATTTATTATCATGGAAAAATGAAATTATAATATTATAACTTTCACCATCATCCACATGATGGGCTATTGTTATGAACTTTTGTTCAGAGGAAAAAAGTTACAAAGTTTTATTATCTTTTCTTTGTTTACCTTTTTAAATGTTTACTTTGATTCGTGACTGTTGATGATTCCCTTTTAAATTGATACAATTTTTTCTCTCTCTCTCTCAGTTGTGATGAATGGTAAGAAGAAAAATAAAATAAAGTTCTTACCATGATGAGGTTGATGATCTTGATGGTGGTGATGGTTCAGGTCCAGAGTCAACTGATTTACTGTCAGTTCCAGTTTTTCCTGTCTTGGAATCACTTCCACCGCCACTTCCAATAACTCCAACCACTCCACTTCCAAGAGAAGTCACTTTACCCTTTGGAGATTTAACTTCATCTTTATCGGATTTCTTACGATTTTACCTGCATCCGTTGACGACAAAGATCCTGAAAAGTCAACAAAAGAAAATAATTATTTCCATGAATGAGAAAACAAAAGAAAAGTAAGAAAACTTTTATTAAAGAAAAATTCTGATGAAATTCTGATTAATAATTATATAAATCTTTCCATATGGAGAAACACAATTTAATCATCAGAATAAAATCAATAATACTCATGTAGTTTTCTCTGGGAGTAATTGAATATATCTAAGTGCGAAAACAAAAACAATGAATTTAATTTCACAGTTCTCACTATTTAATGGTAACTGTTACTGAGCCAATTCTGATAAATGATAAAATAATAATAATAACGGTAAATTCATATATAGATGTAACTTTTGTTTATTGTTATTATGTTGATATTCAAAAACTTCCTATTGTGGGAGTTTTTTCACTCCCACCTTGTTATCATGGTTATTAATGAGTTATCAATGAATAAATTATTCACTGAGAGAGTGAGAGAGTGAGAGAGTGAAAATGAAATGAATTGATGGGAATAAATGTTTCCATCAATGAAAATCTTACCTCATAATCTGAAGCTGCTTCGGTACCTTCTTCAGCTGAACCGATGGAACCAATTAAATTACGTAATTTATTTCGTAAATTTTGATTACGTTTGATTACAAATAAAACCAATCCAGCAATTAAAGCAGCAAACACAGTGAAACATAAGGATACAGTTAAAACAGTTAATGATTGTTGGCTTGATGATGATTCAAGATTAGGTAAACCTGATGATGAACTTGTTTTGATGAATCGCTTAGCCTGGATTATAAAATGGATAAATAAATGGATACAGTTTAAAATTAGATTCAAGATAAAACATGATTGGCGATGATAATGGTTTCATGATAATACCCAGTTGATAAAATGATAAATTGAATAACAACAAGAATCAAGAAATCAGATTGATTAATAATATAAAAAAAGGTTATGTTGTTTTCTGGTTGAGAGCTACCAACATATTGCTTCATATAAGCAACTTGCAAGTCTCTTTATGCCTTTTCAACAAAAACAAGAAAACATCATCAACTTATCATCATCTTTCTCTTCCTTATCATCTACTCTCTCTCTCTCTCTCTCTCTCATCTTCCCTTTTCATCTTCTTCTTTTTTCCTATGTTATAAAAACCAATACAAATTTCAACTGTAACCCTTGGTTACATAGAATCAATCATACTCTCTTTGAATCTTTCTTTTCAGCTTCTACCCTCTCTTTCGATCTCTCTCTCTCTCTCTCTCTCTTCTCTCTTTCATCCTTCACAACCCCACCTTCAACCTCCCTGCTTGGAACTCGAAAGGATATAAAAATGCTACAGGTTCTCATTCTAATCTTTATTTTCCTTTTTGCTTTTTCCTTCTCTTCTCTTCTTCTATTCCACCTTCTTCATATTTCTTCTCGTCATCTTCATCAACATCTTCTTTTCTCTTATCTTCATCTTCGTAGTCTCTTACTTATCTCCCTCTTTCTTTTTCTTACTTATTCTCTTTCTTTTTTGCTTTCTTTTTCTTCTTTACTCTTCCCTTTTGGGAGACTTAAGTTTCTATTTTTTTTTCTCTACATCTTCTCTTGTTGCTCTTTGATTCTGTCTCTGATTTTTTCTTCCTCTTACATATTGGTCTTACATGTTTCATCTTCTTCATTTTCTTAATCATCATCATCTATATTCCCAATACCAACTCCATCCTCATCCTTAGCATTTTCTGCTTTTTTTCATCTAATTTTATTCATCTAATCTCATCTCTTGTTATTTTTTCCTATCCATAGACTCACAATAAAATTATTTTCAATCTTTCATTATGTTCAAAAATTAATAATAATATGAAAAGTATGATAATTATCAAGATAGTCAATGAATTTTCAATATAACGGATGATGAGTCAAATGAATCAGTAAATGTTGACTCATGAAAATAATGATAAGTGAGTTGATCATATGTTCAAATGTGATAAATAAAGATGAAGATACTTGATGGAAACTCTCAATCTTCATTTTATATATTAGATATATAAATCTAATATAAGACTTTGATAATGATAACAGTACTTCATATCATCATCCTCATCACCAATAAAACATTAGATACGTTTGAAGAAGGAAGAGAAAATGATGATTATCGAAATGATATTGAACTTTATCTTTTCCATGATATTAGTTGGATATTTTCATCATCTAATTCGCATTTTACATGTTTATGGTTAAATGAACTTGCCACACATGCGAGATACTCTCTCTCTCTCTCTCTCTCTTTCATCCTTCACAACCCCACCTTCAACCTCCTGCTTGGAACTCGAAAGGATATAAAATGCTACAGGTTCTCATTCTAATCTTTATTTTCCTTTTTGCTTTTTCCTTCTCTTCTCTTCTTCTATTCCACCTTCTTCATATTTCTTCTCGTCATCTTCATCAACATCTTCTTTTCTCTTATCTTCATCTTCGTAGTCTCTTACTTATCTCCCTCTTTCTTTTTCTTACTTATTCTCTTTCTTTTTTGCTTTCTTTTTCTTCTTTACTCTTCCCTTTTGGGAGACTTAAGTTTCTATTTTTTTTTCTCTACATCTTCTCTTGTTGCTCTTTGATTCTGTCTCTGATTTTTTCTTCCTCTTACATATTGGTCTTACATGTTTCATCTTCTTCATTTTCTTAATCATCATCATCTATATTCCCAATACCAACTCCATCCTCATCCTTAGCATTTTCTGCTTTTTTTCATCTAATTTTATTCATCTAATCTCATCTCTTGTTATTTTTTCCTATCCATAGACTCACAATAAAATTATTTTCAATCTTTCATTATGTTCAAAAATTAATAATAATATGAAAAGTATGATAATTATCAAGATAGTCAATGAATTTTCAATATAACGGATGATGAGTATTCCCATGAAAATGGATCAGTAAATGTTGACTCATGAAAATAATGATAAGTGAGTTGATCATATGTTCAAATGTGATAAATAAAGATGAAGATACTTGATGGAAACTCTCAATCTTCATTTTATATATTAGATATATAAATCTAATATAAGACTTTGATAATGATAACAGTACTTCATATCATCATCCTCATCACCAATAAAAACATTAGATACGTTTGAAGAAGGAAGAGGAAAATGATGATTATCGAAATGATATTGAACTTTATCTTTTCCATGATATTAGTTGGATATTTTTCATCATCTAATTCGCATTTTACATGTTTATGGTTAAATGAACTTGCCACACATGCGAGATACTCTCTCTCTTTTCTTCCTCTTCCTCTTCCGAGTAATCATTTTCGTCTTCATCTTTTACATCTTTATCACCTAAGAAGTCTTGAAGCTCTGAAGTTCATTCAATGAGTTGCAATATTTTTACATGAGATATTTTCACAGTTCTATCATGTGAAGTATATTAGACATTGTATTCTACCAAGAAATTGATGAGAACGCACAAATAGATGAATAAGGAAAATGTTGTAAAGAGTAAATAATTTTTCTTCCTCTTCTCAGCTGAATACAGAACTAGTGATCGATTTTACTGATTGACTTGAAATAACTGATGATGATAGAGAGAGAGAGAGAGAGAGAGAGTAGCATGATCATTATCATGACCATGGTTATCATTATGCTCAATGTAAATTACACTCAATCATTTATCTGGAATCCATTTTTATTTTCACTCAGGAATCAAAACTGAGAGAGAGAGAGATGAAGTTGAAGATGAAAGAGACAAAATCATCAGTTACCAGGGAGATGATCATCTCTGGAGATTTTATTTATCCTGTCAACAAGAGATGGAAAGTCCAATTTTATTCGATAATAATATTTATATTTAGTTGTGTGTCCATCTCTTAAATGAAGTTATCATGGTGATGACGATGACCAGAAGAGGATGAGGATGAGAAGAGGTAGAAATGAGTAAATGGAAGGTGGAAAATGGAAGCAACTTCAATATGAGATAAACTAATACAGTAAATTGAATGATGATGTTGGTTTAATATTATTGTTCTTGATGAAGATAATTTGTTAAAGAAAGATGAGAAATGGATTAAGAATTTACTTCTAGATTAAGTCACGTGGATTTTCAAGATTGTTACAATCAACTAATTCAATAGATTAATTCAATGTGAATCTCTATTGGTTAGATTTAAATTGTTCATTAACAGTTGATTAGGTTAACATATTATTATACTGTTCATTTGCAATGTGTGTCTTGTTTATTTGGTTTCATGATTAACTTTATTAGGAACTTATGATTAAACCGTTAATTTAGAGGATTCAATTTAATTGTGACCATCATCATGATTAAAATCACTGATTTTCAGTGATTGTATTTAATTTGTTCACCCACAGTAAAAATAAAAATAAAGCAACAATCAATTGCTAATTATAATTAAAGGTTTGCAAGGTTTTAAGGTGAAAACTGAAAAGTTTTTATCATCATGGTTATTACTATTAATCATGATCAATGTCTGATTATTAATTGTTTAATTTACCGTTAGAATGACATTATCATTATGGAATCAAGTAATTGATGATTACTAATGATGATATAATTTAATAATCTAATTCTTTGGGTATGTATATATACAGTTAATCTGTTAAACGGGAAAATGTCAACTCGATGTAGCCAAACAATCAATCAAATTGTAATCTGTTGAGTATTATCATTATAATTATCATGAGAAATATCAACAATATTTAACATGATCATGATTAGAATTGAAGTTAATTTGAAATAAATAATATGACAATAACAATTAATTTCTCTCTCTCTCTCTCTCTCTCTCTCTCTCTCTCTCTATTTTCAGCATGATATAATCCTCCTTACAAAGCTAAATCTCAATGGTCATCACCTAATTGTAATACAATCGCCGATCAACCTGTATGAATGGACATGAAATTAGTCAATCAATTGATCAACACTAGATGATTTTGTTTCATCAATTGGTTGTTCAATTACAAAGAGGGTGAGATGAAGGTAGAAGAGGGAGAGGGAGAGAGAGAGAGATGAGGAAGAAAAGTATAAAAAGATGTCGGAATTGACCAAGAAAATGTGACACATTGAAGAGATTATCATTCTGATTGAGACTAAATCTATATGATGATGAGATGGATGAAGAAATTGATTTCAAGGAGGATAAAGGTCACGTGGATTGAGGCAAATGACAGATCTCTTCATCATCCTCATCTTTTTTTTTGCATCTTTTCATTTTCTCTCTTCAGTTAAATCGACACTTTTTTTCATTCTCTGTTGTTGACATGATAAGATTTCGACTTGTATAAACATTTATATGCTTATTGTATAATAATAATAATAAGTGCATAATATAAACATTTTAGACATCCAGTAAGTAGCAAGGTGAAAATTTCAGAATCAATATCATCACCATCAAGTTATTATATAAAAAGTTATGTTAGATATCTGATAATATACATGATGATTTGTATATACACTTGCTTGATGTTACTCAATTTTATGATTAATTATATCACCATGATGATTAATCAAAATTAAATTGCAAAAGTTCATTGTCACTATTCAACAGGTTATCAACAGGTAACCATTGTTTAATTATCGCTTCAGTTTGAGTTGAAATTTTTTTCAGAAAAAAAGGAGAAATTCTTTACTCAAATGTCAGAACTTTTATCGTTTTCACTTTGATCATGGATAGAGAGAGAGAGAGAAAATCGATACATTTTGTAGAACTCGAAACTTTTTTTCCCCATTCGAAAAGAGTTAAAAGTTTTCATCAACTTTACTTGTTTCTCTTCTGGATAAATATCAATATTGATGAGATTTTAATTCAATTGAATAAACAATTAATTTGATTTTCATGAAGGTTGATGATCATTAATCGATGATGGAAATCAGTGATACCTTTATAATGGAGTAAAGGTAAGCAAAGCTGAATTAGAATAGGATGAGAAAATGTTGCGAGAAAACAATTTCACCTCAAATTATATTACGATTATCAGATGAACCTTTTTACCATGATGATGATGGTGATGGTGATGAAGATGAGTATGATTGCAAGGATCAACCTGAAAACTTGATGGATTGTATTATTCACCCTGAGGCAAAGTAACCCTTAAGTAAACACTTTCCAACCATCTCAACATCATAGAAAGCAGAGACAGAAAACTGAAGGAAAAAAAAGTTTTGGTTGCAAATTTTCAAGTAAATTTCATTCCATTTAAAATCATCTTTCATCATGTTAACCAGAACAAAAAATTTACTCAGAGAGAGAGAGAGAGAGAGAGAAATTACCCTTGAGCTTCCACCTCAATAATATCAATATATTTTATCTTCATCTCTTTTTCTTCATCAACCTAATTCAAACTCAATTCGTCGTTCATTCTTTCAGCATTTCCATGAGCAACAATATCTTCTTCATCTATCATCTCAATGAGAGAGATTGGAAAAGAAAGGATATAATTCAACATTCAACTTGTGAATCTAATTCTAAATGCTTCAGGGAATATTCACAGAATTTTCAGTTGTATACACATGTAGATAGATACTGAATATGTTGAGAGTTATATCTTTCAACCGGTGAATTGTTTAATAATAATTTGATCCTTGATAATATTAAAACTGTTAAAAAGATGAGAAGAAACAAAATTTGATCAGATTTGAGGATTCATTGTACTTGAGGATTAACATGGAGATGAGCAAGAAGAGAAATCATTCCAAATATTACAAAGAATATCTCTCAACATGATGATAATGTTGACTAAAGAGAATAATTTTTCTTCTTCATCTTCTTTAATCATATCATATTCAGCGTTCTTTCATATTATTGTTGTTACATCTTCGCACATTATTCATGGTTAATAATAAGAATTGTTAGAATCAGAATGCTCAAGGAATTTCGCTGAATGTTCTGGATGAAAGGGATAAGTGGTTTCTTTCATTCTTCATGAAAACTTGATGAGTATTCATCTAAAAGATGAAATATTAAAAGTTACTAATACTCAGAGACTGATAGTTTTCACCAAGAATGACCGGTTGATTACATTCAAAGACATTTGATTGATTAACTGACCATTTATCTGATAATAAGTAACGATTAACATTAGTAAATATGATAAATATCAAAATCTATCAGAATAAATCAGCAAATATTGAACAGGCAGACAAAAGTTGATTGGTAAATATTATTATTAATTAACTTTTCTTCCCACACAGATTATTGATTAGAATTAAATTCCAATATCATCAAATTAAATATTTCGTAAACTTTTATCGGTTAATCAATTAATTGTGATGACTTACAAATCTGATTAGATAAAAGAAATGTTAATTTATCCCTTTCTGTAGTAACATTGTTGTTCACTATCATTTCCTGATAACATGATCATCTTAATTACTGATTAATTTGAAAGCTATTAACATGTGATCGTAATAATATTAAATAACAGTTAATGAATGATTAATTGTAACCAATTAAGGATTGATCCAGTTCTCGTTCATCATCGATTGGATAAAAAATATATTCAAGTTAAATTGGATAACTCATCTAATTATAATCTTTGTTTTCGCCTTTTTTTTGCTGGATAATATTTAGATAATTCCAGAGCATTTCCATGAACATCATGGAATCGTTGACAGTTTAACGAGATTCACTTTAGATTTCACTTGAGATTATGAGAATGTTTTTTTCTTTCTTCAATATTGTTCAATGTACGAAAAAGTTTCAGTAAATGATTATCTATTCAATGGATACTCATTGAATTATCATCATGAGCATATAATCTAGTATGTGACGAGGTGAAATTATCAATTTAAATTGTCAACGATTAATCGGCTTCTATTTTCAAGCTCGGAGCAATTTTACCCATGAGAGGAATGAATTTTTTTTTCCTTCTTCCAGATCATCATTGAGTCTAATCATTTACCTTGTTTTCATTGCCTTAAGGTTGACATTGCAAGTGGATCATAATCAGGTGAACGAAGGTAAGTTACATGATGAATAGATGATACAAAAAAATCTTCAACAAGGTAAATATAAAACACTCCTTGATTATCATTCACAGCTCAATTTTGGGTTCTAATGGTTATATATTATCAATTTCCTAATTTATATCAGCTCATGATCACTTTTGGAGACAATTTAATGGTCAATCTGATTTCATTCAACTATAATGTTAGATTTTGTTTTTATTAAAAGTTATCAAAAAACTGACCATTAATTGAAATCGTGAGCCAACCAATTGTGATTGATTGTGACAGGGAAGAGAGAGAGAGAGGACAGAAAGGTAATTCCCAATGGTCACCTTACATTTTATTTGATTGACCATTCCAAATGACTACAAAGCTTTTTATTACAAGTTTATGATTTCAAACTGGATTCAGATTAAAGTATTAACATTTCAATTGAAGGAATTTCTATAAGAACGGGTCTTATATTTAAAATATAAAAAAAAGGAGCTCTATCCCGAGACTTTCGAAAGAGAGACTCTGAACAGTAATACAACGGAAGGTTGAAACCGAAAGAGAAGAAGCTATCACCTTCACTTGATATTAAAATTCGATCTAGGATTTGACTCGTGTTAGATGTAACTAATTAACTGGTTAAATGGACTTAAAGATGAAAGTCTTTCGACTTAACTGAGTTAACAAAGAGATTACAATTGTTCATCAAGAATGAAACTGAATTTTTATTGTAATGAAAGAAACTTTAAAACATAGATGTTAATCTAATGAAAGTAAAAGTTAACTAATCTTAAAGATTAAAGATTAATGATAATGGTAACTGTGGTTACCATGGTAACTGAACACAATGGTTCTTATCAAAAGAAAGATTAAATATTGACCATAAGATCATCTTGAAGATGTATCAAAGGTTTACAAAAGTAGCTTTTAGAAGCATAGATAAAATGATTAATTAAATCAAATAAAGATAAATGAAAAAGGTTTACATAATTTTAAAGATTGAAAATCAAATGAAATTAATGAAAGTTAATTATTAAAAAAGAATAGATTGAAAATCTATTCGGGAGATATTCTTAAAGAATAGGCAGAGAAAAGCTGAGGTCAGAATTTCTACCCTACATGTCTCCCAACTTTGACTAAGACACTTCAACAGATTTTCTTTGCTGATTCTTAGTATTGGTTTCCGATCCGGGAATCTTCTTGGCCGGTGGTTTCTCTTTTCTTCTTGTTCGTCGGATTCGCCTGACGAATTTTCTTGATCCTCAGAACCACTTGACGAAGTCTCTTGATCTTCGGATTCACTGGACGAAAGTTCATGTTCACTCCCAACTTTATCTTGAGGTTCATCCTCATTTTCTTGATCTTCCTTTGAAGATATTCGTGATATTCTTGAAGAATAGAGCACTGAGGGGGAGCACAATTCATTTCATCGAATTCAGGACTGGAACGATTTCCAAAATGTCCATAATGGAGCCAATTTGATGGCCAACGGGCTTTTCCTTTTACAACTCTATCATTGAGAATGTAGAGAAGGGCTGAAACACATTCGTTTCCACAGGTTATGACGGCATTTTTATGATGAATTCCATCTCCGATCATTTCGACTTTATTCTCGATTCCTTGCCAATCGACTAAGTATAGCTGTAAGGCTAATCGAGCGGGCACTGAAGGTGGATTAATCCTTCGAGGCAAAGTGTATCCTGTGAATACCAAGTAGCTAATTAAAGCTAAACTAGCAGCACTTTCCTTGTAAGGGGAATAATATTGGGTAACTTCTCTGCACTTTGGGAGAAGTTGATTTATCTCTTGATCTTTCAGATCAAGGGCTCGGAATTGATTGACCAGACCAGCACCGATTATGGCTTTGGCCGTGATGAAGTACTTGAGTACTTGGTCTCGAGCGGTGTCAAGAGATTTTGCATATTTAATATGGTCATATACCAAACCATGAATTTTGGTATCCATATTTTCAATGTTCTTTTGTTTAATGAAAGTTTCATAAACAATTTCTTGATTTCCATCAATTAAAACAATCCAACAAGGTCGTAAGACCTGTTTACCACCATGACCACTTACTCGAACACAAGCCATGTTCAATGAGTAAATTCTTGACTTATCTGGATGCTCATTAGCATTAAGTTCAAGACATTTGACAAATTCAGGGTCAAGGGCAGGTACAACAGCTTTAGGTCGTTGTTCGAAAAATCTTTTCAGAACTTTCTTTTTAGATTCTCTTGAAATCTGATTACGGACACTAACACTGGTTTTCGGTGGATGTACATAATTGTCAAAGGGATCCATTACACTGGGAAAATGATCTGCAAGGATCTTTCTAAGTTCATTATGTTCCTTTTCTGGAACTCGTTGAAATGGATCAATTTTTAAAAAGGCGAAACCAGTTAAAGAATCTGAACAAATACTAACAGTATCTGAATCTTTTTCATCATAGATTCTTCCTCTTTTAACTTCAAGTTCCTTGGCATAAGTGAACCATTTTAAGGACGAAGTTGTAAGGTAACTTGGAACTCGGTTCCATTTGATGGTTTCGGGACGTACGTAAGTACCAGGGGGATTTTTCTTTCCAATTGTTGGTTCAAAACCAAGATCCTGGAAAAACTGTTCACCCTCATAAATGGGGAACGAAGAATCTTTCGATCGATGATAATTGGTCCAAAATCCAAGGCTCAAATTCGTATGTTTACGAATTGCAACAGCTCCAAGTTGACGATCATCAGGATTTTGATCTTTTTGGTAGAGCAAACAAGCATAAAGAGTTGCATTTTTAAGCCAATATTCGTCATGGGTTTTGGCAGCAGCTTATCCTTAAGATGAGCTGGTAAAGAGAAAAGTCTAACAGCTCTTTGGCTTATTTCAGCCTTAACAGGACCACTTTTGAAGATTGAATTCTTAAAGAAATCGATTTCTTCTTTAACAAATCCAGCACGACAAGTTTTCTCATGATGATAATAATCATAAGGGGCGCTTTAATTGAACAAAATTGTCGGCGGCACAAAACTTTACCTTCAAGGTAAGCACTTAAGGCTTCGAAGGAGGGCTGCTTACATAAACTGTATTGGTCATCATGACCAGTTTTGATTAAGCACTTTGGGTTAACACACAAAACTCCTTAATGGATTTGATTGATTCCAAATTCAGAATCGAAATGAGTTTTGTAACCACATTACATCGTAAGCAATACCAGTTATTGCATTCTTCACAAATGGTGGGAACCATAGCGATGTGTTCACAAAACAAACAGGAGATTTTAGGAATCAGATCTTGAAGATCTTCGTGGATAAATTGAAACCAATTGATTCCTTTAGGGACATCATCCAATTCAAGTTGATCAACAATGGAACTTGAGATGACGTTCAACTTGATCTTTTCTCGGATCATGGAAATAAATTTTTCCTTTTTCTCTTTTTCCTTACTCGCCAAAATAGGAACTAATTCTTTAGTTGCCTCAAATGTTTCGAAAGAAACTCGTTTAGGAAGAGGTCGAGTAGGTAAAGGAACTGGATATTCGTTTTCAACGAATAACGATGGATCCGGATATTTTTCTTCTTCTTCCTTGGCATCAGGGATTTCTTCATTTTCGTCAATGATGATTGAGTCTGAAGATTCACAATCTTGTTCTTCGCGAACAGCAGCAGGAAGAGAATTTTGTTCATCAAGAACAACAACTGAATTTGAGCTGCAAGGCTCATCACTTTCCTTCACTTCTTCAATAACTTCCATCGGTTGTACCGGACTTGAAGGTACTCGTTGAGATGGACCAGGGTTACCGATAACTGAAACAATTTCACCCCAGAAATCAGTATCTTTAGGAACTGTGGGTGGTGATGTAGTTTCTTGAGGAACATTTTCACTTGTAGAAGACGAAACGTCTAATTGATCCATGATTGACACAAAGTAAAGTTTTAGAAAATTTTGACAACTAGTCGCAAGATTAATCAAAATGAAACTGAGACAAAGAAGTCGATCAACTTTACTTTTATAGTTGATTTGATCTTTTTCGATTATAGATCTAATTAAAATCACGAGATCACATTCGTCATCAAGACGATTTAAAAAGCGAATTGATTGCTTGATTAAGCAAAGACAAATTAACTTTGTTGTAAAAACAAAGAGAAGTGAATCATCTCTGTCGCACTTTGTAGACACAGAGAGATCAGATTTACCATAGAAACTAATTACCCTTTCTTTAAGTTTTGGATTAATTAAGCGGTTAAATCGATTTGCATATTTGACTTTCTTATTATGATGATTATCATATTTAAAGAAAGCACAATAAACACTTAAGTTTTTAAAACTTGTCTCTTTTTCTTCTAATTTAATTCCAGCAAAGTAATTAAATTTTGTTCTAACTGATTGTCTTGTTAATCTTTTCAGATTTTCATGATCATCAAGATCATCATTAGGTAAAATGTTAGAACTTTCATTCACAATTGATTGATCAGCAGAGATTCGTTTTCTAACTTTATCTGCTGGAAGAGGTTCAGGTAACTGAACGGAATTTTCAACTTCATCATTCTCATAAAGAGAATCAAGATTTTCTAACAAATTAGGCTCAGAATTTGTTTCAATTTCAGAAACATCACTAGACCATTTTTCAATGTCTTTAAGAGCATCACAATTATCTGCGTTTGAAAGCCAATCGTCAGATTCAGTTCGAAAGAACTCATCTCTTACTTGTTGAAGTTTAAAAGGTAACTCTCCATGAAATGGTTTCGTTTCCATGAGGTTGGCAGTTTTTATCTCATAAAAGATATCCAACAACAAAACACTTCCTTTATGTTGTCCAATAACAACAAAGGGGCCATAATTTTTGTCCAAAAGTTTTGAACTTGTACCACTTCTTGGTACATGTCTCTTTATCCAGACAGCATCACCAATGGTGTAAGGTGAAGGTCTTTCTACCTTTTGCCTTGAGGTAATATAATGAACTTGTTGTGCAAGCAATCGAGCATGGACAATTTTCCTGGCATCAATGTTATCAAACTTTCCTTCAGGTAAATTGAGATCATTGTCCAATGGTTTTCTTGCATGTTTTCCAAAAACAATAAAATAAGGTGAAAATCTTGTGATTTTGTGCACCGATGAGTTGATGGCTAACACTGAATTTTGTAATCCATCAGCTAAGTTTTTCTCATCATCTTGAGCTAGAAAAGTTCTTAAGCGATCTCCAATGGTCCTATTAGTCCTTTCGACTAATCCTTGGCTCTGTGGATGATACGGGGTAGACACAGCATGTAGAATACCATTTTCTTTAAGAAAAGTTTCAAATTCTTGGCTCATAAAATTTGATCCTCGATCCGTTTGGATCACAGAAGGATAAGAGAAAATTGAGAAAAAAGTTTTCAAAAATTCGATAACTGTTTTTGCTTCTTGATTAGGTGTAACCTTAGCATAAACATATCGTGAAAGAGAGTCTACCAAGACTAAAATGAACTTTTTCTTTTCCATCAAGTTGAATTGGACCAGCAACATCCAATTCAAGACGTTGAAAGATGTCTTTTGGTAAAGGTTTTGATGAGCTTCGAAAAAATTAAGCTTTGGCTTCGATTTTGACAATTAATGCAATTTCGACAGAGCTTGAATTTCATCATATAAATAGGGCATCCAATATTTTCGGGAAATTTCTAGATAAGTTTTATCTAGACCAAAATGTCCACCAATAGGAGATGAATGTTCAATCTCAAAGATTTTCTTTAGAATCGGTTCTCCGATTACCAATCGTGGGGCACGTTGTTTAAATAATTGACGATATAAAAGTCCTTCTCTTAAAGAGAAAGTTTGAATCGCTGGTGAACTTGGATCTTCAATCATTCGATCCATGATCTTACGAAAGTAAGGATCATTTTGTTGGAAATCTTCGATTTCTTCCTTTAAGGGAATTTTCTCTTTTGTGAAGAGAACACGAGGCCGATCACTAATATTATTAGTTCTTTCCAGGGCAAGTAGAATAACGTTAAGGCCAACATCATAATCTTGATTTACCAAAGAAACTTTGTCTTCGCGACAATGATAAGCACAAAGTAAACTGTCAAGATATTCTTTCTCAACGTCGAGTATCTTACGGTGATCCCACTCGCATGGGTTTCGAGAAAAACAATCAGCGGGATGTTGTTTGCCTTCTTTATAAAGAACTTTATATTGTAATCCTTCAAGGGAAACACTCCAACGAGTTAACCTTGGATTTTAAATTTCAATTTCGGCAACTGGCACAAGGCATGGTGGTCTGTTTCCACCATGAACTCTTTACCCTCAAGGTAATGACGGAATTTGGAAACTCCAACCAAAATTGCGAGTAACTCCTTTTCACTCACAGTATAAGCCAGTTGATGTTTTAACAAAGTTTGAGAAAAGAAACTAATTGGTCTCCAGGCCAAAATTTTCTCAATTGGTACTTCTTTAAAATTTTTAAATGAACCAGGAAGAGGTGCATTGGGATCTTCTTGAAGAAGAATGCCTCCTACTGCAAAATCAGAAGCATCTACAGAGAGTTTGTGTCTCAATTCGACATCAAAATGTACCAACATTGTTTTCTCTATTAGAGCAGCTTTAAGCTGATCAAGAGCCAATCGATCTTCATGATTCAATTGGAATCGTCTTTCTTTATTGATAAGACGATATAAAGGTCGTGCTAATTTCGAAAAATTTTCGATGTATCTCGAAAAATAATTATAGCAACCTAATTGACTTTGAAGCTCTTTTAAAGAGCGTGGGTAAGGTAATTGTTTGAGAGCACGAACTTTTTCTGGATCCGGTTGGATTCCTTCTCCACTCACAATATGTCCAAGTAATAGAAGTTGAGTGTTCCCAAATGAACACTTTTCCGTTCGAACTTTAAGATTAAAGTCTCGAAATCGTTGCAAGACCAACTCGGTATTGTGGAGTAGTTCGTTCCATGTTTTACCCATAACAGGTACATCATCGAAGTACCCTAGACACTCTTGGTACTGTAATCCTTTAAGGACTTTGTTGACCAATCGTTGAAAGATGAATGGGGCTCCACTTAGTCCCATGGGTAAGCGTAAATACTCATATTTACCATCGGGAGTTACAAAAACTGTCTTCTTCCTTTCGTTGGGAGGTAACTCGATCTGATGGTACCCTTGACATAAGTCAAACATGTTGAAAAACTGTGTACCTTTACTGCTTCCAAGCAGTCGTCTATCCTTGCATAGGATAATTTGGAACGTTTGTTAATTTATTAACAGCACGATAATCACAAACCAATCGATATTGTTTACCTGGTTTTCAACCAATAAGGCTGGACTTCCACCATCTTCTTCTGAAGGTTGTACGATTTTGGCAGCAATTAGTTTATTTACCAATTCAGTAAATGCTTTTCGTTTTTCAACGGAACAAGGGTAAGGTTTCTGATAGGGAACAGAGTTATTACCCATATCAATTTTAATGTTACACACTTCGTGTGGAACTAAACCTAAATCATGACGATGTTTACTAAACACGTCTTTATAACGAAGCAGTAACTCCGTTAAACTTTGTTTCTGGTCAGAAGTTAATTTTGGGTTTATCCTTGATTTGATTTTTTCTTCAAAATCATCAGGTTCAGCAATGACCATTAACTTTTCAGCAACTTTGGGTTTATCGTCACCAACCTTGATCGTGAACGAACCAATTTTTTCCAATTCTTTATCATGATAAAGATTTTCAGGAGCTTTTACCATTTTGAAGATTCTCGTTGATCTATCTTCAACTGGAATATTAGAATTTAAGTTCTCTTTTTCAATTTTCTTTTCTTCAAGAAAAGTTTTCTTCTTTTTAGGAGAAGAAGGGCGACAATCCATGATTCGATTACTTTCATCGATAGTGCAAACACGAACATCAAATTCAGCACTAAATGATTGTCCATCAGGTGTATCTTTCACAGATACATTATAAGATTCTCCATCTGAATCCATATTCGTATAAAACGAATGTAAAAAGGGACAACCAAAAATAATTTTGGTCTCAAAATTTTCCACGACTTGAACCTTTAAGATTCGGACATCTTCAATTTTCGGGTGTTTAACCAAAAGGAAACAATAACCAATTGACCGAATAATTGAACCAGGGACAATACCTGCCAAAGGTTTATTGTCTTCGATTACATCAGCTCCAAGAGATTTTGCCAAATCAAAATCTATTACCGACAATGAGGCGCCAGTGTCTGCAAGGACCATTCCTCGTTTTACCAAAGTTTTGTCTGATTTTCGTAATCGTACCTTAATTAAAGGCATTTCTTCAATCATATCATCATCAAGTCTAGTCAGGACTTCTTCTTTCTTGTCACGAAAGAAATGATAAAGTATTTTTGCTTCAGTAGCAATTTTTACCGGTGCTTCATCGGGTGAAGGCTTAACAGTGGTTGTTGGTCTTGAAGACCTTGGCTTATCACACTCATTCGCGTAATGACCTTTATTACCACACTTAACACAAGTAACGTCTTTTCTATCTCTTCTCTTTGGATAGATTTTGTTTTCAGATGATTCATCAGAAGACTTTTGAAGTTTAGTCTTCATTTTCATCTTTTCTTTGCATCCTTTTCTTTTGTTGCAAGACTTTCATAATAATAGGTGAGCAAAAGTTCATTTACGTCTTCTAAGCTTTTGTTAGCTCTTTGATGAAAAACCTTTTGTTTTATATTGTCTGGTAAATGATTCAAGACAAAAATCAAAAAGTTTCTTTAGAAACATTACCTTGGCTTTTATAAACCAATTCACGCATTTTAGATATGAAATCTTCAGGGGACATTCAAACTTATATTGATAAGACATCAGCTTATGAAGAGCATTGGATCTTGAAGGGTCCTTGAACCTTTTCAGAGCCATCAGATACTCTCGATAGTCTTGGATGTTTTTATCCACCATTTCAGAAATGTGTAGAATTTGATGAGCAAATCCTCTTTTTAGACAACGAAGTCTAATCTCATCATCTACGGGTTCCAAATCCAAAAGCCTTTCTGCTTGAGTTACCCACTCATGAGGATCATCTCCTTTCTTAAAGACAGGAATCGATGGATCTTGTAGCAGAATTCGTAAAGGTTGGTTACCTAAAGTATTAGGTAAAACCATGTTTGAGCTTACGCTCGGGGCGACAACAGGGGAACAAGAACGTGTTTCCCTTTGAGGGACAGTAACTGTTTCAACAACAGTACTCACCTCTGGCCTTTCATCTTCATGAGATTCAGGCTGGTCATCTTCATCACTTGCTTTCATTTCCTGGAGTAATTGAATGAGCAACTTCTTGGTACCTTGTCCTAAAGACAAACCTTGAATATCGGCTGCTTCTAACGCCATGAAAGCATCGAGGGTCCTTCCAGACTCTCTTAAAATAGAATGAATCTCATTTTCTGAGAGTTTCAATTCTCTTAATTTGGTTAACCAGAAGGGTGGGACTTTGTCCACCACTTCCTAACAAATTTCGTCCATATCATCTTCCGATATTTCAATGGAATCCAAATATAAATTATTCCTTACGGCCTCTCTGAATTTCTTATCGACGAAAGTTGAAACAGGAACAACGACTTTCCAAAAGCCTAAACAAAGTTCCGCAGATGCTATGGAAATTTCAGCAATGGGTTTATTTCTTTCACCAATTGGAAGATGATCCAATTCATTTGGTATCTCTGAAAGATTAACGGTTTTCTTCCGTCTAACAACTCTAGCTTTTCCTCGCGGCATCATAAACAAAGCACTTTCACGCCAAATATAAGAAGAGATAAATAATTTATCGATTCACAATATACGAAAGTATAGTTAGAGTTAATCACACCAAGAACACTAGGCAAATCCTGCCTGGGTCGCCAAATATGAAGGAATTTCTATAAGAACGGGTCTTATATTTAAAATATAAAAAAAAGGAGCTCTATCCCGAGACTTTCGAAAGAGAGACTCTGAACAGTAATACAACGGAAGGTTGAAACCGAAAGAGAAGAAGCTATCACCTTCACTTGATATTAAAATTCGATCTAGGATTTGACTCGTGTTAGATGTAACTAATTAACTGGTTAAATGGACTTAAAGATGAAAGTCTTTCGACTTAACTGAGTTAACAAAGAGATTACAATTGTTCATCAAGAATGAAACTGAATTTTTATTGTAATGAAAAGAGAACTTTAAAACATAGATGTTAATCTAATGAAAGTAAAAAGTTAACTAATCTTAAAGATTAAAGATTAATGATAATGGTAACTGTGGTTACCATGGTAACTGAACACAATGGTTCTTATCAAAAGAAAGATTAAATATTGACCATAAGATCATCTTGAAGATGTATCAAAGGTTTACAAAAGTAGCTTTTAGAAGCATAGATAAAATGATTAATTAAATCAAATAAAGATAAATGAAAAAGGTTTACATAATTTTAAAGATTGAAAATCAAATGAAATTAATGAAAGTTAATTATTAAAAAAGAATAGATTGAAAATCTATTCGGGAGATATTCTTAAAGAATAGGCAGAGAAAAGCTGAGGGAGTCAGAATTTCTACCCTACACAATTAATTACATGACAAGTTAATGAATAGTTTACCATGAGAGTTAAAATGAATACATGGGATTCATTCAACTAGGGGAAAGTTTTTTTCTTCAAATTTTTAAGAAAAAAAATGTTAATTCATTGATTCGGTTTATGACTGATTATCTAAATTATTTTTTATTCATTTGCTTTATCTGGACTAAAATTGAATGTGAATTAAGATTCAAGGTTTGGAATCATCACCCTGAAGGGTTAATAATATTAATGGTATCCAAAAGGAAGCTATTTTTATTTTCTGTGTCAATTGGTTGACAGAAAAATTTTTTTTAAAGTTACATGAAAATATTGTATAATCAGAATTCATTTGAAACTGAAATAAATTTTTATTGTTTACTCGTCATTAACACTATTACCTGTTGTTATATAATTGTGACAATTTAAAACTGATTGCTGCACAAAAGACCTGAAAATGAATTCAGCTGAGACCTTTGATAGTAATTTATTATTTCATCGCTTTTTTGCAATTCTAGAGCAAAGGAAAACTTTCATTATCATGAAGAGAGAGAGAGAGAGAGAGAGAGAGAGAGAGAGAGAAATATCCTTACCTTCAGGGACTTTGTATCCACAAAATTATCTTATCAACTGAATATTGTCTCTAATTCATCTTATATTTTCAACAGGTTACACAAGAAAAACAGATAATTCATATTCTGAGTGTATGAATATTGAGCTTAACTAAATGAATAAAATTCATACTCTATTTATAGAGACTGAATACCCTGCTACTATTACTATGCATGCGAATACATTAGACATTATGATTGTGGAAATTTTTCTATTCTGTATAAAGATGAAAAATATTACAAGATAGAGTCGAAAGGTAAATAATTTCTTTCCAATGAATTCTAATCATTACATGAGTGAATGTCGATAAGATTAATGAGTAAGCTCTCAAATGCTCTAGTGACTGGAGAAAACATTTCTCTCAAAAATGAGAACTAAACTGAGATTTTTTAACATTCTCTTATTATTATTCTTTTTTCCATATTTATATTTGTAAACATAAGAAGATGAAAATACAATGTTCAAGATACGAAAAAGAAACAAGCTCGAATATAAAAAATTCGAACAAAAAGAAAAAGAAAATACAAAATTATCTAAGTATTTCCATCTATTATGATATAAAATCTCTGGTAAATAATGTTTACTAAGACAAAGATTTTGGTTCAGCCTTTTCCCCCCAAAATGCTGAGATGTGAGCTTCATGGTTATCAACAGTTCTGCTGAATTTACATGAACCAATAAATTGTAACTTGTTGGTGCTTTTTATATTTCTTCATTTCTCTGCTGCACAAAAATGTTGCTATTGGAACTTAAATTCATAACATTTTAGGTGAAAATAAGTATGAAAATGAATTTCAATTGTTACTTGGAACTTTTCAGAAACAGAATTTCGATTCATATCGATTTCCTATCAATATCTTTCAATATCTATTCTTAGCTACTAAAGTTAAACTTGGAAAATGTTGAGATATTCATAACAATTTGATTCCAAAGAGTGACATGAAATTCAGAATCCAATTTAAAGGTTATCATGAAACACGAATGAATAAATCTACTTACCATATGATCAGGTCGATCTTGGATTAAATTTAATTCCTTTGGAACAATTAACTTTGTTGGAACTATTTAAATTGGAAGAAAAGCGATTAATAGAATAACAAATCAATAAGAGTCATCAAATTTTCTCAATTGAATCAATCACCTAATCGCCCAATTGAATTTCTCAATCACAATGTTCCTTGAGATTAACATGATGATTGACAGTTTGAAATTATTTCTTTCTCATTCACTTTTATCAATCCAATTGAATTTTATCCTGATTTTTTTTTCTTGAAACAATTTCCCTCAGTTCCTATTTCATTTTCACATATCAAGTATCATGGCAACTAAATAATTGATCAAACATCATGTTATTTTTCATTGTGTATTCTCCCCTTTAGCAGGGTAAAAAGCTCATGTTGATTGATATTATTATCATGATTCAGTAATAATAATATTTTCATTGGAAAACATGATGAACATCGAGTAAGAATGTCATCAATTGAGAAAAAGTAAAGAAAAGTTCTGACAAGTTTATTGAAATTATTTTCTCATGAAATTATTGACACTTTCATACATGATATTGTTTTTTTTTGCCAGAACAATTTTTCAATGTCGAACAAAAAAGTTCTGAATTCAGTGTTTCATTCAATTTAATCTGTCAACTTGAACTGATACAATATCTTTTTCCTCAATTTCTCTTGGTGATTTTTATCGTTCTTTTGTTCATGGTGAATGTTGATTAACATGAAAATCTTAACGGTTTATAATTAATAATGACAAGAAATAAATATTCAGATTTCTAGAGAAATTCAGAATTAAGTGGAAAAAGATAATCAATTGAGTTGAATTGATAAACTCTTATGAAAGAACATCAACTGAGTCGATGATCATGAAAGTCTAGATGAAAATTTCATGGAAAAACTTCAAAGTCTATGAATATAAATTCATGCTCAGATTATTAATTTCGTTCTGGTCCCAACTGATTATCGATTCTGTTGTTGTTAATATCATAAATCAACAAGTTTTTTGGCTAAAAATTAACTAATCACTTTGAGATAAATGGAAAAAAAATCTCATGCAATTAATCAAATTGATTAACTCAACAATTAACTATTCCAATCACCCATGAAAAGGGTATCACTAGGATATTCTCACCCTGAAGTTACGAGTTGAGAAAAGAAAATGAAAATATTTTCATTGGATGAATCTGATTGTTTGCTTGGAGAAGAATAGAAAATTTCCTATTCCATGTTATTTAAATTACTCAGCTAATTATCGGAGCATTTCTGTTATTTAATATTTTCGCTCAGACCAACTTGATTCATAATCATGATGATAATAAAATATATCAATAGTTTCCCAGGTAACATGAAACAAAATTATTATTTTGATAAATATCAAATTTCATCCATTGTGCTCATCATGTTCATGTTTTTACCTTTATAATAGTTTAACAATAACCGATGATAACATGATGATGATAAATGATGAGGAATAATTTTTGTCTTTTCCTCCAAGTATAAACCTCGTTCTTACCTGTGGAAATATATTTGGAATTAGAGAGCAAGAGAGAGAGAAAGAGAGATATTCATTATCGAATCATAATTCTACACTGGATAGAATCATCTTTTCATTTTCTACAGAATTGAAATATTTCTTCAATTTCGCAATGTGAAACTTTTCTCAAATTCTCTCAGAGTATTTTGATATTATTCTGTACAAAAAAAAGCAAAGGAAAAGAAGAGGTAGAAAATATTTTACCAAAATTCTGATAAAATTCTCCATTCTTATCAAGGAAAATATTCTCGATGTTATTTTCATTAAGTTAATGGGATTTAAATGAAATTCGAGACTCATGGTAAATCATGGATTTTTATGTATAACGAAGATTCTGATGATGATGATACACTGAATTTTCACCAGCAAGAGAATCTTTTCAGATCATTTGATTGTTTCTTTTTCTCATTATATTTTTTGTTCCATCTTCATGGTTGATTCTGATTCTCATTTTTAGAATTGAAAGATTGATAAGTTACGAAAAATTTTGGATCAAATTGATTTGGAAAAATTTTCATGTATGAATTTCAGAATGATATCAATTTGTAGATATATAAATCACATTTTGTTTCATGTTACCAATTTGAATTAAATTCAATTGATAGAATAAACTTTTTTCCTTCTTCTCTTCAACATTTTAATCTAATAAATTAATCACTTTTTTTCCAATCCAATGGGCCAACCATTAAATCAGATTAATAATCATTAAAATCCATGATATTACAATGATAAAGATTACCTTTAATACCTGTAATCCATAATAGATTAATATCTTAACCAAGGTAACCAGAAAGAGATAATTTTAATATCTACAATTCTACCAATGCTAAAGAAAATGTTACAAGTTGAAGTTAATTAAATCGAAAATGATACAATTTGATTATCATAATAATAACTAGAGACAGAATTGAAATGAAGTGATAATTTGCTTCTGAATGTATTAACCTTTGATGAAATTGTGTAAATATTGTAACATTTGACTGAGAAAATGATGTGATAATAATATCATCCTTTCAATGGGAAGATCATGTATCATTTATATATCATTGTTATGATAATTTCAATCAATTAAATCGTTGAAATTGAATTTGGAAAAAAACGAGAACGAAAATCAATCGAAACTGATTAACATAAGTCTCGATTATTCTGATTGTAATAATTAAGTGTCAATTATAAGTAAATAATATGGTCACATTATGTTGTATGTTGGTGGACAATTGGGTCAGTTTATATTGTTTCGAAAATTAAAAAGTCGATCTGAACATTTTACTACTTTCGAGCAGTGATAATTATTAGCATTCTCATTCTAATATGTAATTTGTATTGAGAAAAATGTTACGTTCTCATTGATTGATCAATTGTAAAGATTTTGAGGTTCGAATCTAATATTTTTCTCTGATTTAACATTTACAATGGTAAATGAATGTTACCTTTTGTAATCGTTCATTGAAATATCCACCTTTTTGTATAGATATATGAGTGAACATTTGATTCAGTTTCTTATGAATCCTCATGAGATTATACAGATTATACTGGATAACGGTTCATTAGGAGCCAATTTATTTTGACAATTTTATCTTTTACTTTTACTATTTTTTTTTTCTTCTTCATCTTCTTGATGACAAAAAAAAACAAGGATGACAACATAAGATAATGTTGCAGATTGAACAAAAATCAATAGAAACTCAGTAAAAGATGAAGATATAATCACATTGATGATGGTAAAATAATCAGTTGAAATGATGATGAACCAGAAAAGTGTTTAAATGATAAAATGTAATATTTATCCTCAGGGAGTCAATGAAAAGTCCAGGGAAAAATAGGAATCAATTCAATCTAATATAAAATTCAATGAGAATTAAATTAAGATACTTTGATCAATATTGAATTAATCAATTTAATCTCGCTACTACAGTTACTGTACTAATTGTATTAGTACAGTTAATTAATACAATCAATTTGGTATATGTACCAAATATAATCAATTGAACAATATCTTTAAACCTAAATCAAAGTGATCCAATTTTAACTGAAAAACTAAATTGTCACATTGATTAAGTTACTTTTGATTTTATCATTTTCTTGACATTCAATTTGATTATGTTTCATTTAAATTAAACAATCAAATGATGATTAATTTTTAGGATCAACAATTACAATTACATTTATGTTAGCGATGATACAATCGTAATCTAATTGTTGATTGTAAATATTATACAAGAGTTTAATCAATTACATTTAATCAATAGATTAGAAAACAAGAAATGATTTAGATGATCAAGTTTTTGGTTAGATTATTAATCTGAATGTATTATTAAGATTATCTTGTAAATGATCAACTAATTGTACGATATGAAAATATCAGATTCAAGGGTTTTAATTATCTTGAAAATGTAGCATTATGATAATACATGATTACCATTATGTTTATGGATTATTATTGGCAGTTAATTATCATATTTGAAGTTGTTGTTGGTTAATAAGATGATAATAAATCAACAGAAGACAAATAATCAAACTAATAATCATGGTGATATGATGATGATGATAATCTGTTGATCGGTATATTAAAATGAGAAAACAAATAACAGATAAAATGATGAACATGATGATTGTTATCATGGTTGCAATGTTAATCTTTTCTCATGATGGAAACATGAAAGTCACACAGAATTGGGGTGAGAGAGAGAGAGAGATGAGTTATAATGATGTAGAAAATGAAAATAATTCTGATATATGTAAATATGAATCAATTCTTATAGATGGAAACTTCATCTTCATCTTCATCTTTTTCTTTTTTTCTCCAAGTTGAGCTAATGAAAAGAGAAAAGGTAAATTGTTCCAATTCTAATTAGCTGATTTTCTGGAGAAGAAGAATAAGAAAAGGTTAAATGGGAAGAGAAAGTAGAACATTTCTGCTTTAAGAGTGGAAGAAATTCTTTAAGAAGCTCAAATGGATGCGGAGAATAGAGTGAGTGAGTGAGAGAGAGAGAGAGAGATAGGGTTAAAGTACCAAAGAAAAAAATATTCGAAAAGAAAAGGTAAATGTTGAAGATGACAGAAAATGCGACAATCATGAGAGAAAATAAGGAAAAGAAACCTTGTCACAATTTACTATTCTTTTTACCTGATAAAGAGCATTTCATAGGTTTCATATTCATATTGTTTTCTTTGTTCAGAATAGAAGTGAAAAAATTATTCGAAAAGAAATTATTTTTTTCTCTTCCTACATTATCATTTACTCTCTTACACTATTGAGCCTCTTATAATACCTTTTATCATGAATTCAATTCTCTCTCTCTCTCTCTCTCAACTTTTTCTCTTCTTCTTATTTCTCATTGAAACTCCCTCACTTTTTCCTTCACTTATAATACATTTAAATTTATTTCTTATTGAAATCAATTCATTGCACCGATAAATTCCCATGTTACATGTTAAACTATCCAAAAGAAATCTGATAACCTCTGGAAGGAAAAAAACTATAATTAGCTTGAAAGAATCGCCATTAACTTGACTTTTCTTTCCAATACCTGAAAGATTATCTTATTTTATCATAATTTACATGCAACTTTATGATACAATTTAACTGAAATCAAGTTACACTAATTGTATTATCAGATTGACCCTCACCTTTAATGATAATATTACATTTTCATTACATGAAATTTGATTTGTTTTCATTGATGAAAATACAACTCAACCTACAATCAAACAATCATTTACAATTTCAACCATATTGATATTAGTCAAGACATAATTGGAAATTTAATCATTATTTTTACAGTTAATTAACTGTATAATCCTCAGTTAAACTTATCATTACCCTAACAATTAGCCTTTGCTTAAAATATCCTAATTGTTTGCAATTCAATTTGCAACAGATCAACAAAAGCAAATTTATTTCAAGAATACGATAATTGAGCATAATTAGTGTTCATTTTGGTTCATAACTGCGAGGAAAGTTTAATATTGGATTTAATTGTAACAATTAGACTTGATTAACCGATGAATAGATTTAAATTGCAAAGAGAAACTTTTTTCCCGCCTCTATATATTTTTCCTCTTTTATATTAAATCAACAGTTGATTTTCTGATGGTCAACTGATTAAATTGAATAAATAATTGGAAAATGTTGATTTAATGTCGAGTTTAAATTGAATACGATTTAATTAAACAGCACAGGATTTGTATCAGTTGATCAAATTATGTGGGTATTTAAGTAATTGGGAGACAAGGAAAACATCAATAGATTCAATTTGTGAATCAGATTGTTAATTAGATACTAATTATATGGTTTTCCATGTGATAAAATTGTAACAATTAACTCAGTTGAGTGAGTTAACATATCACAAGAATCGGTGATTTATTAATAACAGTTAAACCTGAAGTTTTTTATTTTGCTAATCAACAATAGAGAGAAATCAAATGATAGTTTTTTTTGTCCTAGAATTCAATTGATTCAATGAAACATAAGAACGAGAAAAATCTTGATAACAATCAATGAGTCACATAAACAATCAAGAAAATATTAGAATGGACAATGGGCAGAGAGAGAGAGAGAGAGAGAGAAATTGATTATCGAAATAAAAAAATCGAATGATAATAAGAACGAGAATATAAAAACTTTACTGATCATTTTCATCTTCTCATTGGATAAGCTCAATGATTCTGATGAAAGAATCTCCATTCAGTGTCACTTCATCTTGTTTCGATCATCAAGAAACTCACCTTACCCTTTTTTCACCTCAATCATGAGAAATTATCTAACAAGAGAATAAAAAAATTATATAAACTCGACATTCTCATTGTATTTTGAGTGCTCACTCCAAAGAGATAATTGCATTTACACCTTAACTGTTAGGATCTTTATCCACTTTTCTTCATAAAGAAAATAATAATAATTCCTCTTCCACTTTTCATCATTCTCTCTCTTCAATGTGTCTCTCTTTCAGAGCTATTCCAATCCAATAGATCCTTTAACAATGCTTTTTATTACACTAAGATGGTAATATCTTTTTCTCCTCTATGGTTTTATTCACAATTCTGAGTTAGAACGAGAGAGAAGTGAAAAAAAAGTTATACAGATATATTTCATTCCATGAATTCACCATGTGAATACCTTTTCACCTTTTCTTTTCAGTTCTTGTTAACCTGATTCTCACTTTGATGTAATGATGATAATAACATCAATGATACTGTAACTATTTGTTTGTACACTTTTGTTGATCCATCTTCAACTATTTTCCTCATCATTGTTACCTGAGTATAAAAAATGATGAAAGGTAAATATGTATTCACATTGTTTCAATTCAACTCAATCCATGATAACTCATCTTGAGTAGGAAAACTTGAGCTGAGAAAAAAAAGTAAAATAAAACAATGAAAGAGAAAAAGAAAGAAAGAAAGAAAGAGAGAGAGAGAAGTTTCAAAATTTTTCAATCAATTTACGATAAACAGAAATGAAATATTGTTCATGGTAATACTTTGATACTCACTTTTATCATGGTTCATGATTAAATCTGATGAACAGCTAAAAAAAATCATTTTCACTGGAAACACTTTTCATCTCATATAATCATGACAAATAAAGATCAACATGAAAGAATAAAAAAAAAGACTCAAAATGTTTTCATTTTATCAATGAGAGAGTAAAGATTCGGGGAATGGGATGAATGGATTTCATGATCACCAAAACTTTGGAGAGAGAACTTGATTATATACATAAAGTGATAATAATTCATTCATATATATATTATATTTATGTATTATAATGATAATGATGGAGATGGAAATTAGATTCTGTCAAGTTTTTGTGGATTGAATCAAATTTACACTCGAATCTCATAAGTCAATGCTGGGAGGCTTTGATTAGTTTACAGTTACTTCTAATTGCTTCCTTGATGCCTCCAAGGAGTTTATCATCACCATCATCATCTTCTTCTTCATCATTCTATTTGCATTAGCTTTTTTCTTTTTCTCTTCCATCATGATTGCTTGTCTATCCTTTTATCTTTTCCCAGATTACCGTTATAATCATCATCTCTTCAATCGATCTTTCTCTCAGAATTCTCATCATCAGCATCATCTCTCTCTCTCTCTTTCTAGAAAAAGGAATTTCTTTCATCAAACTTTTCGTTACACGTGAATTCCCCCTGAATCCATCCTACCAAATAACATAAGTTCTCAATCATCTTACTCATCATCACCATGAAATCGTCAACTGTTGATTATATATACTCGAGTTCATCGATAATATAAATCAGTTGAAAAATCTTCACTAAATTCATATAATCCAGATACTTTTCAGATAATGAGAGAAAGATCATTTAATTGATACTTCAGCTGATTATCATGGAATTAATGTTTTTTATTCTCCCAGAATTAGAGCATTATCTTTGAATTATCAATACCATGAATACCTTATCTAATCAACAAATTGTTTCCCAATCAAATTGCCTGAAAAAAAAAATTATTACAAACTGATTTGCTGCTAATTCATTTAAATGTGATCCATTAAATCAACATCTTACTCTGATAATGATCCATATTAACCATTACCAAGATCAATAGTCATTATCATGATCAGGGTGATAAGTGGTTGAGATTAAGTTTGTTGCTGTGTTTTTTTCATAAAACAAGCAAATTTTTGATAAATCACGTGACTGCCTCAGGCTGTTTAATCCAGATTATATGATTATGAAAAATTATTTCAGATCTAATGAAAGAAACATGATATCAAATCTCATGAATTCTGGAAAGAAACAAAAACTTTCTCAACAGATTAATGTCAGCAAAAAGTTTAATGAATCAAAATAAGCAGGGGAGCATTATCATTGTTTTGAAATGATAATTATTGACAGAACTTGATTCATGGTTCCTGAAGATAACTATGAACTCTACATGTGACTCTAGCAATAAAAGAATGATTAAAAGGTTGAATAATATTCTGTCTGATCAAAAATTCAGTTCAATTTAAATTTAGAGGCAGAAAAAAATGAGAGAGATAATCAAAAGTATATATTGCAAATTTGAATTTCATGTAAAAATACAATAATTAAATTGATACTTAAATGTTGAAATGAGATTGAAATTTTGATGAGTAACACGAGATGAGGATGAAAAATTGTCATTCAAATGGATTCATAATGATCATGATTAAATATTAATAAATCACCAAGTAAATATAATACATGATGAACCTGAAATGTTGTTATGTTTTTTTTTGGTTCGAGATATCATATTGTCGATAAGTTCTCATGATAATAATTTGCTTTTTTTTCTTTCACCATGAAATCAGGAAGAGAAGCAAAAATCCATTAACAATTTTCATCATGAAATTTAAGCAAATAACTGAGTAGATGGACAGATAAAAGATATGATAACCTTTTGGCACCTTTTGAAATCATGATCATGAAGAGCCAGAGAGAGAGAGAGAGAGAGAGAGAGAGAGAGAGAGAGAGAGAGAGAGTGAAATGAATTCTCATGATTTCAAGAGAGTCCGAAAAATCCTCATGAGAATAATTCATTTTTACTTCTAATTCATAGTGACTACTGTCCATCGATAGACGAATCAATCAGAATAATCTGTATGAGAGAGAGAGAGGAATCAAAATCACATTAATAATAATGATCAAGATGATCAACTGCACTCTAATGCTTTTAAAAAGATATCATGAAAATACTGATGAAGATGAAAAAAAAAGTCTGATGATATTTTTATCGTCATTTTGAAATTTCAAAATAATCATATTCCTGATTGAGTTGGTTAAACTGTGTTGATTAAATTAAAAAATTACTCCAAACCATTAAAAATAGTGAATGAGTAAAAAAAAGGTAAGAGCACTAATATTAAAACATCAACAATTAAAATTCAATTTTTTAATTGTCAGTGTAATCATTTACTCTTGATTCTTGATTTTTTCATCTTCTCATCTCATCCCATGTAACTAAATGGCTCAACAGGATGAGACTATTTGCTTAATAAAGAAAAATGAATGAGAGAGATGAAAAAAGTTCTCCCTGTTAAAAGCAAATTAGATTACATGGTAAATGAAGTACAGTTAAGTTCAATTCGATTCAATTTGTTACAAAAATTCAGCGGGAGATGAAAAGAGAGAGAGAGAGAGAGAGAGAAATGAATCAACATTGATGAAGAGACTGAGGGAGAAAAGATAAAGATTAGGATGAGAAAATTATGAATTATGAAGTTGCAAGATACATTTTGTTATACTAAATGTAATGAACACTTGAAACTCTGCAAAGTGGTAATGGAAGATTAAACCTTTTACCTGGAAACTCAGAATTTCCCCTGTCAAAATTATTCGTCATCATCATGATTCTCATCTATTTTTTTTTCTTCATTCATTGACATCTCTTGTAACGATTTTCCTCTTTCATCATCTTCTTCTTCATTCTAATTCTACTTCTCAAAATTCATCACTTCTTATCCTCATGTTTCTTGCTCATCATCATCTTCTCACCATCGTTTTAATCATTGTCTTCATTTATATTATATCCACTTATCGATTTATCCCTTCATGAGTTTTTGGAAAAAATTTCTCTCCAAAACTTAAACATCCTCCAAATGAACTTTCATTATCTTATTAAAGTGAAAGTTTTTTTCTTCTTCTTCTTTGATAATATTAGTAAACAAAAGAAAACCTTAATTATCAATTAAATTAACGTTAATTATTAAAAAAGATTATCATTAATTAATTGAAACAGTGAAAATCTGAAACTTGTTGATGGGGAAACAATAAAAGAGGGGAAAAAAAACTTTGCTCTCTTTTCCCATGAATTTACCTGAACTTAGCCAGCAGGAGATTTCAACTCACCAGCCTGAACTTATTGTTATCGTGATGCTCATGATGATAAGATAATTTAAAGGCTTAAATTCACTTCCTACTGAAAAACTACAGGGAGAAAATGAAGAATTCAACAGAAATAAAATGAACTAGGAATCCCATGCAAACAACATGATAGTATTTTAGTTTATACCTTTCGAGTACAATTTATCATTTTCATCTTCATTTTCCTCTGATTATCATCATATTACTTCAGAATATTCTGATACCTTTGCCAATTGCAAGTTGGGTGGGGAAAGTTCAATAAATTCTTAAGCTAACAGAAAACTCCAATAGATATATATTATTATATATCTACTAGTATTTACTCATCTTACCTTAACCTTATTTTGGATATCGTTATATACCCTAAGGGTATTGTGAGTATGAAGGGGAAAAACCAACAGATATAAATCAATATTTATCTCATTTTAAGATAAGGATAAATTTATATCTTCCTTTTTTTTCATCATCATTTCAGATTGAAGATAAACTCATTTGAATGTATCATGAGATATTACATTTAAATCTCATGGAAAAAAAATGAAAGAAATGATCAAATGAATCAAACAGAATTTCAATGATTTCCTTTTTCAGAATTTCCAGAGTTTTCATGGTTATATTTTCCTACCAAGGTGATTGTGCTATTGAATAGGGAGGTCAATATTTGAATAGAATTGAAGTTTGAATCATAACTTGCATCAGGTAATCATGAAAATCCGATGAACTTTTTCTCAGGTAAAACTTTATTTTCCAATCAAAAACTTTTCTCATTTTCGATTCTCTATTAGCTCTTTGAATCGATTCTGTGATTTCTTCCCCTTTCTCTGTATTTCATCTTGACATTTCTTCATGATAGTGATATTGAAATAATGATAATCTGACAGATAGAATGGAAATGAGATTAATCTGTTCCCTTGATTATGATTAGGAAAAAAACAAATCATGTTGATGATTAATTTTCCATGTAATAAGAATCATCTTATGTTGATATTGTATGTATATTCTTGCAATAGATTGAAAAATGATTTTCTCTTTCTTTCGTCTTGAGATTATCATGAGAAAATCTTATTAGAATGATGAGAAGAGAAAAAAAAGTAAAATAATACATGTATCTTTGGATTTAACGATAATCATCATAACCGTCATGCTTATCATCAGCAACGAAAAATGTTCATAAAAAGTTCTGGTTACATGCTAATAATTCCCACAAGATGCAAGGTTTTAGTGAAATATGAAAAAAGAGAACTAAAATGATAACTGAATGAATGATGAATAAAAGCAAAACAAACAGAAAAAGTTCTGATAATCAACAGGAAATCGAAAGCTGAGCTCAATTCCTATCACCGAAAAAAAATATGATCAACTTTTCTATTCGTATCTTTTATATGCTGATCATCATTTACACTAATTTATTGTCAACAGTCAATTGTTTCCCTCTAATTATCTAATATTTTATTAGAGATGAATTAATTTGTTCAGATCAATATGAGTTGGAGGTGATCTCATGAAAATATCGTAACTGTTAATAGCCTTTAAAACAGAGGATTAGCTAATAAAAAGGAATCTAGAAAAGTTTGATTACTTTGATTGTTATACAATCAAATTGTAATTTTGATTAACTTTTCTTTTTGATGGAAAAAAATAATTTTGATCAAATTACAAGTGTAGAGAGGGAGAGAAAACTGAAAACTGAAAACTCAGGTGAAAATGTATTGAACTTTTTGAGAAAGACAAAGAATGGGAAAAAGACAAGAGGAACAAGAAAAAGTTCTGAGAAAAAAAAACTTTGATTCTCAAGTAAATTCTAAGGGATGAAGATAAAGGGATTGATAAGTAATATACAATATTAAGTAAAAAAAGAGATGAAGAAGAGACTCAATTGTAAGAGTATGAACAAAGGTAGGTAGGTAGGTAATGGTGGGTGGAGGGAGAGATTTACTATCGAAAATCATCTGGGAACTGTCAGTCTCATTGATTGGGTTCTTTTAATATTAATAAACAAATAGAAGAAAAAAAATAATAGTTATCTTCAAATGCTACAAATTCATGTTACTTATTCCCATTGTATTCATTTGCTATTTTGTTGCTTGGGTAACAAACAGAATCAAACAACAGAATAGCATCTTCCTCATCTCTTCAATATCCATCTTATCCATCTTCCTCATCCTCCTAAATCTTAACGGTTTTTTCTTCTTCTTCTTCATCATCCAACCTCCATTCACTTTTTTTTACTCATCTCATTGTTGTTGCTTTACTTTAGACTTAATATATTGAAGGGATTAGGGTTACTCTTTGTTTTTCTTTCAATGAACTTGATTTACTTTATTCAGATTAAGGTTTATTTTCATTTTATCTTATCCCTTTTTTTCATCCAACAAACAAAACCTTAAACAATCTGATGGATAAGGAAACAAAATATCATCAATTTGTTATCGAAAAAGTTTTAAAAAGTTTCATTTTCATTTGATTTGAGCGGAAAATCTTGAATATTGCATGTGATTGAGAAAAGTTTCAAACTGGTAAGAATTATCTTCATTAGGAGATGTTATTGAAATTGTTAGAACTTTTTTTTTCTTCGTCAAATTAACAACAATTTAAATTTTTTATCTAAAACAAGTGAAACTGGAATTAGAGTTGAAATTGGGTTGGGAGGTAGAGGTTGAGGAGTTCAAGTGATCAAGATGAGGCAAAAAGGATAAAGATATTCAGCAATTGACTGTAAATCTCATGTAATGTTAATAAGAATCAGTTAATCTTGTTCATCTTTCACATTAGCTCAATTGAATTTGAACCTTGTTTCTAACTTTTTTTTTTCCTTCCTCATCAACTTTTCTCATGTAACTATGTTACTTTTTCATTCCAATTCAGTCTCATGAGACTAATTACAAGTTTACAATTTATTGGTAAAAACTTTTCTGATTCCTTCGTCTTTTTATCTGATATTTCATCCTGATCTTATCCAGATTACATGAGATTATAAGAGAAACAAGCTTAAAGTTTTCCAACTAAGAAATAGAGCAGAGAGAGAAAGAGAGAGAGAGAGAGTGAGAGAGTTAACTAAGTATTACGATTGATGATAATGATGATTATCATCATTTAAAAAGAGAGAAACTATTAAATCACTGAAATTAACTTATATTAACAAAACAATCAATTCTAATCACATGTTATCAACATTTTGTTATAGCTTTGTGGTTATCCATCTCATGATAATAGTTCTGAAAATTTATTATCAAATTGGAAGGAGGAAAAATAGTCTTTCACTTGATCCACAATAAGAAATGATAATAATAATAATCATCATGATAATTGATTCCAATGAGAATTGCGAAGATTTTTCTCTTCATCAATTAAGGTGAATAAAGTTTATTCTGCAAAAAAACGATAATTGGTTCAATTAGAATCAAATGTTGCAAATCTACTGATGATTCTTTATTTTAATTGTTACATTTTCTATCTAGAGATTTAGTGTGATGTTCATGATCCATGTTCATTATATGTAAATGAGTTTCATGAGAATGAAATAAAAAAAGAATTGGATGTACATCATGTTTCTCAAATTAGATAACAGATTTAAATCTAATTAGTCTGATTGATGAAAAGATTTTCAAGATTTTAATGTTTGATTTTTTTCTTTGTCTTTCTAATTATCGATAATAATAAATTACCATGAATATGAAAACCTTTTCGGGTGTTAATTAGGTTAAACTACTCTCATCATAAGCTCAGAACTCTCTCTCTTTTGTTTATCTCCTCTCATCAGAACTTTACAATTCCGACCAAACCACTTACCATGTCATCTTCAATATCTTTTCATATAATTATTATTATTCATTTTCTTCATCATCATGGATATTATTATTATCTCAACAAAAGAGATTGGCAACTGAAAAGTTTCAAGAGTCTCTCAGTCAAAATAACGGATTAAACTGCTAACGATTCAATAGTCCACTTGAGAGATAATATCATTTCCAGGGTAATATGATTAAGTATTATCATTATCATCATCACCATAATGATAATTAATCAATTTATCAACAATAATCTGCCAACAATCAGATTATTGATCATTCTCACAGAACCATTATTTCAATTTCTGCTTATTATTAACCATTCAACTAAATTAATAAGTAATAATCTCTCCTTCACAATTATCTATATAAACAGTTTCGTTTGATTGTTTAATCAAATAAGTTAATCAATACAATAATTAACCACTTGTTGAAATTGATTCAGTTTCAAACTTGTTGATTTACAAGTTGATCATTTCTCATATCGCCATCTAGTGAAGTCAATACAAAGTTCAAGTCAATTTGGTCACTAAATTGTGGTGACAATTAGCTAATCATTGAGATGATTTCATTCAGATTTCAATAATATAATTATCCGATAATTAGCTAAACATTTAGAATCTAATTAGATTCAATTCTTGATTTGTTTCTAAACTTTCAAGTCAATCGTTGTTGTATTAATTGCTACTCGATAATTGTATTGTTTTTGTCACGTTGATTGATTGATATTGATTTTCAACTGGTGATTAGGTTAATTGTTATTATGGAAAAAGTTATCGAATTGATTTTAAACTTACCCAAAGGTAATGAACTTAAAGTTTCCTCATGATTAACATTTTCATCGTCAGAACTTTCAACTCCATCTTGTGGTTCATCGGGTAAACTTTTAACTTTATCATCATTTAAATTTTTATCTAATTTCTTATCAATAGTATCACTTTTTTGATCATCATCTTCATTATCGGTTAATTGTTTTAATGATTCCGATTGAATCTGTTGCTGTTGATCATTAGTTAGCTGATCAATTGGATGATTAGAACCAGATTCATCAGGTACTGAAGCCCATGAGAGTAGATTGTCCGAGAAAATTGGTCGAGGATTAAAATCTGATGTAGATGATGAATCCTGAACAGGAGATAACTATTAACAATTAAGAAAATGATTAGCAAAGATAATTACTCATTTATAAGTAACCTAATTATCACTCACATAATCATTAGCTGCTAATTGAGATAAATAAACAGGTACATTGATTTCCAGTTGATTATCTTGATAAGCATTCCAAAGATTTGGATTATCTTGAAATTGATTAATCGGTAAATTATCTGGATTAAATCATCAGAGAATTAGAAGAGAAAGAGAAACATAAACAATTAGCTAAACAATATCATTATTAATCTGAGAATTCATGATTATTCAAATTATCAGAATTTGGAATCACCAATTCTCATCATCATTCAATTATTAATCATCATCAAGACCAGAAATCCATGTATCAATTATTATATCTCTCAAAGACTGAATAATTGATATCAATGAATATTCATCAACATTTATCGGTGATAATGGTAACAGTAATTATAATCAATTCTGATTATCTTTCCAAATATTAACCAATCAATGGTCTCTACCAATCAACTAACTCATCATTCAAGTTGTCAGATTTAATCATCAAATTTTATTGACAATTAATTTCTAATCAGTTCCATCTGGTGTTGTTCAGTGTAAATAATTAATATCATGAACTACATGGATGCTAAACTCAACTTTATTGATTTATTTACTTTCATTTTGTATTAACTTTTTTTTTCATATATTTATTATCATCACAACTAATAATTAATATGAAACTTAATATGTCAATATCAATGTGAAATATTCACCATGAATCTGAGTAGATACCATGATCCAGGTCTAAATTATTATCATTAGTCTAATTATCACCAATGGGAAACTTATGATTATCTAATGATAACAATAATAATAATTATCTACCCTCAAGATATTAATATTACAATAGTTTGTGTTGATTGCTGCTTATTATTACTCAATTATAAATACATCACAATTGTTCAGGTTCATGATGAAGATGCTACAAGCAGTTGAAATCATATTTAACTCTCGGTTATTATTAAGAAAATAAACAAAAAAGTTCATTTTTTTATCTTCAATCTCAAGTATTATTTTCAGATCTCAGAAACCAGAACTTTTTTTTTCACTCATCTTTCTGAATTAAGTCTCGGTTTTTGTTGACATTTTTTTCTTCCTCCTTCTAATTTACCTGAAAACCTAAGTGTCACTATTTACATAAAACCACAATTAACTTAATTACTATCGAGTTGCGAGATATTATCAATGATACCAAGGATTACACGATAATGGAAACCTATTGAAAAGGTGATTAGGTAAGTGACATGATTATTACCTAATATTTGGTTGACAATTAACAACCTAATTTGTACATAATAATATGATTAATATGGTAATTAAATTGATAATTAAATCTGATAACTAAATTGACTAATGTTTCCAGTGACCAAAGTACATGGAATCCGTTCAAAATTGATTCATTAATCGTTTCTACACTGAGATTATAATCTAAATTATCGTTGACATTTTTCATGGTAAAAAAAAACAAAGGTAACAACATGAATATAATAACTATCAGACCGTAATTGATTGTTAAGGTAACTATTAAATAATTGCATTACCATTAGATGATGATAATAATAATGATAGTGGGAGTAAAGTTCTGATAACATGTAACCATGACGATGAATAAAATACTTACCATTTTCATCCTTGTCCATTGTTCCCATAAGGAGAGGTTCATCTTTACCGTTATTTAAAGTCATCTCTTGAAAACGTGATGTTGATGAGGATTGTGGTGACATAAGTCGAGCCACATCTTCGAGAAGGCTTAAAAGTGGCCTGGATTCCGTTAAATCATCTACCGAACCCAAATCAGTGCCAGAGTCTCTCAGAGGTTCTTGGAGTTTAAAGTTATCACCATTAACTGAATCATCAAAGGAAAATCTTTCATCCTCATTGTTTTCCTTAGCATTATCCTCCATGGGAATCCATTGAATGACACCTTCGGTGTAACCAGGTCGAAGTGGATCTAAATCATTGTTCAATTGTATATCTTTTAGCTGATCAATGAAATACAAAAAAAAAACGATAACATTAGTAATACAATTTGTTATAATCGACGATGGCTTGATAGCTTAATGATTGGAAAATTGTTCAATCAATAGTTTAGGTTGAGAATTGATGATGTTCAGAAAATGTTACATAATAGAAAATGAGAAATGATTATCATGAGATTGTTGTTTCTCAGTCCAAAAATATCCTAATCTTTGAATAGGTTAAGCAACTTATCTCATTTAATATTATTGACGTTTTCCATTATTATTTATTAACCATTAAGATGATTTATTTCCATCACATGATATATTCATCAGATTCTTACCTCATTTGAATCAGGTTCATGGAAAAAATAAGTTGGTCCTGGTTTCTTGATATCGTAACGATGTTGACGATAAAAGCTCCAACGTCGTCCAGGTAATGACTGGTCATCTGAATCATCGAAATCTTGATTACCTGAGAGAGAGAAAAAAGAAGAAAAAAAATGAGAAAAGATAATAAACAATTAACAGAATAATCAATCAGATAAAATTCTGTTCATGTAGTAATCATATGGAGGAAAAATGAAACTGTCGCATCAATATAAAGGTGAGAATCATAAATTGTCAGGTAAGATATGATTCAGTGGATTAGTTGATTAGATGAAATTAATCCGGCTTCTTGTCGGTGATTGGGAAAATAGGTCAATATGTTGGTTAACCTTTAACCTTAAACTGTATCCAGAATGTCACCTTACCTAGTAAATGATCAGCATAACTTAAGGTTGCCAACAGGTAAATGTAGAGTAAAGGTAACCAAATAAGCCGAAAATGGAAACAAACATTTCGATGAGATTTCATTATGATGATTTTCACTTGGAAACAGTATGATGATGATGATGATGCTGGGGATTAAGGTGATTATGTTGATGACAATAGAGAGACAGAGTTGAAGATGAGGATGAGGATGAGGATGAAGGTGATGAAGGTTAAGTTGTTTGTGATGAGGGAAAAATTTTGTTAATATTAATTTCCTGTTGACCTGTGATATTTGACACAAATGCCACACTGTCAACAATCAGCTTGGTTAATCATTTGATTGTGTGATTTGTTTCCAATATCAGATCTTGTATCTTTACTCTTAATAATCTAATGATCGTTAGATAATCAATTTAATCACAATCAAAAAATATTCCACTGGAAGATTAAGATGAAGAAAAGTGAACAATAATAACAACAACAACAAAACTGATCAATTGTTATAAGCCAAAGATTACAATTAATAAACCAGAAAAGTGATTAACAATTAACACAGATAATGTTGATGATTAACTATCAGATTTAATTGCAAGCAATATGTAAACACAACAATTTATAATCAGATATATAATATAAAGGTAACCAGAAAATTTTTGGGTTGATTTTGATTTGAACAGTTTTAAAAGATTAACCAGATTATCAGGTAAACAATTTAGCCTTTGATTGGTTGTTTATTTATATTTATATGGTGACAATTAAAATAAATTGTGTATTCCAATGTTTGTTTATTTCACTTTATCTTTTGCTTATGGTCAACAATTAACCATGATGGTAAATATTGGTGAGCCGATGATTTGGTTAATCTCTGTCCGGTTGATTAGACAATTTTTTATCCAATGGATTATAAAGAAAGTAACAAAACTAAATCAAGTATTGTCAACCATGATTACAATTAAATAGATATAAAAATTAACTCCAATAAATAATAATAATAATAGTAACAGATGAATATGTTTGGATTATGGTGGAAAGAAGGAGAAGAGAAAAAAAAATGAGAATTGAGAATTTAGGAGACAGGGAATTTGATATTATGATTCTGTCTCTTTCTTTTCTTTCTTTCGTCTTGTTTATTTGGGAATAACATGAGAGAGAAAGGAAGAGAAGAAAGAGAAAGAGAAAGAGTAAAGTAAAATGGCTACCAGAATATTATCGATCCATGAAATGCGTAGGTTCGAATATTGGAATCATGAAAAGAGAGAAAGAAAATAGAACCGAATAACATTGGAAGACTTGTTTCTCTCTCTCTCTCTCTCTCTCTCTCTCTCTCATCTCGTTCTCTCTTTTATCATCATCATCTTTCTACTCATCTTAATATTATTACGGCGCAAATTCTGTTCTTTTTCTCGATGAGTGAATACAGAAAAGGGAAAAAAGAATAAAAAAATTCCGAAAGATTAAAAGCTAAAAGATAAAATTCTGATGAAAATTTATCATTCTAATCACCTGATTAAGATTATCCATTAATTGAACTGTTTATTTTTACTTGTGAGCGAAGGTTGAAAGATTTTTACTTTTATTCATCATCTTCATGCTCACAATTCAATTAGTAGTTATAAAAAGTCTTCTGCCCCTTTTTCCTTTTCTTTCTTCTTTTAAACGAGAATTTCTACCACTTTTACCTCTTTCTTTTTCCTTTCTTTTTCTCTTCTTTTTCTTTCTTTTTCTCTTTCTATTTAGTTAAAGGTCACACTACGTGTCAGAGTTTTCAAATAATTACTTTCATATAAGAAATTTAAATAATTATATTAATATTCAAATTAAGTATAATGTTCAATATGGATTATAAAACATTATCGACTGAACCGGAAGTGGTTAATGTTGTGATCTCATGTATTCTTGATAAAAAGTTGAATCCAAGTGATTATGGTGAATATGACCCATGTAAATTTTCCGGAATAGTACTAAGAGATGATAAATCATGTCTTCTAATATATCATTCAACAAAAATCAATATAACAGAGTAAAGTCACTTTGAAGGAACAGATAATACATCGGAACTTACCGGATATCAATATTATTTCATCAAGAATTGTAAACATCACAGCTACAGCTTCAATACTACGGAAATTGACTTCAAGTGTGTATAATAACGAGAACTTTCATGGAGCCTGAACTATTTCTGGTATTATACCGGAAACGGAAACATGTTGCAACTCTTCCGTTCTAGGAAAGTTAACCTAACTGGTTTCAAAGCAGTTGAAGAGATAGTCTTTTCAACGAGTTTCTCAAGAGTTTACCACTAGTATAAAAGGAGTAAAACTGAAACAGATTGATTAAAATGTATTCTTGTAACAAGTGTAATAGACTATCCAAGAGAAAAAATTGTTATAATTGTTCTACCAAATACAAATGTAGTGAGTGTAAACGAACATTCTTCATTGAATCAAACTGATGATCATATAGTCCAATGTCAGTCAAAGAAATTTTTGGTCTAGCTGACTTTGATCCCTTTGTTTTGGTGATTAGTGTCAAACAATTTTGGTGATCTATAAACGAGATAATCTAACATACGATGACCTGGATGAATTATTCAATGATCATCGTAACATAATTGAAAACCTTTTTCTATATTAATGAGAAACTAAATGTTTCAAATTTCAAATCTGTGTATTTGTCCATTTCGTGAAACCAAATGATGGAAATTCAACAACGTCTTATATTTGTTCATCTATGAAAACTATAACAACTCCATGGAATTCAATGGATGTTTTAAATGAGTGTCAAGTTGAAATAAGTGCAACAATCGATTCATTTACAAATAAAGGAGTGGATGGGCCATAGATGAAATCTGTACAATTGAAATACGTGTTGCCAAATATCGTCCTGATTCTGGTGGTTGTTATAAACAAAATTACCAGATTGGATTCATAACAAAGCCATAATCTCACCAAACTGTGAAAGAAATTGTTTCATCTACAGTGTGTTGATGGGGTTATAACACAAGTGAAAACGCACAAAAGTCAGTAAATATAAAAGTATCTTGACAAGTACTATGATTTCAAAGGTGTTAGAAATTTGAGATTCCAAAATTCGAAAAAGTACACAAAATTTCAATCAATATTTATTCATTGGACTATGATGAAAACATTATACCACTTCAACTATCGAAATTCCAATTCTCGAAAGTGGTCAACTTATTTCTTCAAGAACATTACTACTACATCAAAAGCTTTGACCGTTTAATCAATACAAAGGCCGGAAAATCATTGAAGCGATGTCACAAGTGTCTTCAAGGTTTTTCCAACATTGATAAGTTTCTATCACATCAACAAACGTGTCAATCCAAACAACTTGTTCTCCTTCCACAACCCAATACAAAAATGATTTATTAAGTTCAAGGCATTGAAAAGTATCCGTTTATTGTTTTGCTGATTTTGAAACATTAGCCAAAACAATAGACAATTATTATTCCAATACTTTTGAATATCGCACATACCATCTAGCTTCGGATCGTCTGTGTAAATTGATGGAGAAATCATTTACTCAAAATTTTATCGAGGAACCAATACAGCGGCAATATTTTTGATGAGTTAAATCGTTTACCATTTCTAGTTCAACAAATCTTTTCAAGAGTATAGAAGACAAGAGGAAACATTCAAAGTTGAGATACCAATGTCAAGGAAAAAATACAAAACTAACAAAAACCCATTATTTGACCAATTCATGATTCTTGATGAAAATAAAGCCATTTGTAAGGAAATAATTCTGTTGTATTGATAAACCAATCCATTTTGGCTTCACTGTTCTTGAGTACGTAAAGCTCAAAATGTATCAACTTCATTATGATACATCAAATCTTACTATGGAAACAAGATAAAACTAATCTACACTGATACCGATTCATTCATCTACCATATTCAAACAAACAACTTCACTCACGATTTAATCAACTTTAAGGATATTATGGACTTTGTGATTACCTGAAAATCATCCTCTTCAGTCAGATTGTCATAAAAGATGCTTGGTTACCTCAAGGATGAGATGAATGGAAACCAATACACGAAGTAATAGCCATTAAACCTAAGATGTACTTGATTAAAAGCGACGAAGGGAAAAAGACTGCCAAGGGGGTTCAACGAGTAGTGTTGAAACAACAGATCAAATATAACCATTTCTTTTCATGTTTATATGATTACACTACTTATCGTCATACAATGCATCGTCTTCAAAGTAAGGAGCATCAAATCTATGCTGTGTCGACTGAGAAGGTTAGCTTATCACCTTTGATGATAAACGGTGGCTATCAACCCAATTGAAACATACGTATGGAAATTATAAAATAAATATGGAGACTTTGATTTAAATTTAAAAAACCTTTATTAAAATAATGTAATGTTCTCAGAACTCTTTACAAAAATATATTTTAAAATAAGAAGAAAATATGTTATTAAAATTATTAATAAAATACAAATTATTTCACAAATACTTGAACAATTTGTCATCATTATTACATTCATAAAACTTTTCAAAAAATGATTGATAGTTAGGCGTGAATTTGAGAAATACGATACAATAGTAACCACATCTAACTGAAAGATCACCTTGTAGTTTCTTTATATTATATTTCCAACCAAATTTGGAATTCTCCATAAAAGTGATAATTGAGGCTGGTGGGTAACGACCATAAGAATCAAAATAATAGGCTGGTCCATTGACAGGGAAATATATTACAACCCAGTGACTACCAGGCTTCCAGCTTTCATCAAGATTTACAATAAATGATCTTGGTTTAGCTATCAATGTTAGTGGTAAATGATCGATAGGAAAAACACCTCCAAAGTAAATATTCTTCTTCATATATTTGTGAATATCCCAATTTGTTAAAGCCATTACCAATCAATAGATACGTTTCTGTATTTATCAATTTCTATCAAATTATCAAATTGAGCAAAAACAATCATATGAATTGGTGAAGGGTAGCTTCTTTAAATTTTACTTCAATCTTTATATTCCCTCTTTTCAATAGACTAAGTGTTCCAGTTTCACCACCAAGTGAAACATCCGGAGAGAGATCAAAAGCGTAAAGACAAAATGTATCTTTAAAGTCTTATATATATTGTACACATTGAACCCTCGTGTTGATTGATAAATCTATAGAGTCCAATAAACTCTTTCATATACAAGTTACTATCATAATCAGGATTGTAGTTATTAGTAGGAATTAAGTTCCATTGACAGCACATGATATTGTTTTGATTCCTTGATTTCCAAATTTAAAGGGACCGTCAGAACTGTTTCCATTGATATTATCATCTTTAACGAAACCAATAATCATTCGTCTAGGTAATATCCCATTGTAAACACTTTCAAAACTAATTGATGAATTGGACTTTGGAATAATGAAACTCTTCATATCATTTCGAGTAACAAAGTATTTGGCCGAAGCCTTTTCAAGAGCTTCCTGAAGTCCAACACTAACATTACTAAATAATTTGACTCGTCGAATAACAATAGCCAACTCTTGAATAGTTAATTTATAATTAATAGCTGATTCTCCAACTCCAGGTGTAGTTTTCAGAAGACCAAATTGTTGATTAGCTCTATTCATTTTGACGAGGATGGGGACACCATTGAGTAAAAGATTATCCTGAGTACACATTGGAATATGTAATCTAAAGTAGAAATCAAAGGACTTTTTTATACGTTCTTTTCTATTATCAGCAGTATCCCAACCTGCCCCAACATCGATTTTTGATGGGAATCCAAAGAGTAAATCTTCAATACAAGCTTGGTAAGGATATAGATTGTTTGATTGACCAATGTTTATAGAACCTAGATAAAATCAATTTGTTCAAAAGTGTGGTGGCAAAACCATCACAAATGTTGACCTTGATACATCAATTTCAGTGTCAGTAGATGTTTTCAAACTTAATCGAATGTAAACCATTGTTTCTGCCAAGTCTGTAAAATCATCAGAGGCTGGAATAGTAATGTCAATATTTTTTATTATCCAATGTTGAACTTGGTCTATATTCAACCTCATAATATGATTCAATAGCAGTCTGGGTGGGAGGAATATGAAAGAGTTCAAGCTCACTTTTTGTAGCGGGAACAGACGAGAAATGAAGATAGTCCATTATGTGAAAATATCTTTTCTTGTTCTCTTTTTCTTTTTCTTTACTTTATATAGACCTTTCCCAGATTGATCAATTTTGAGAAATTTTCTAAAGCTTCTTTAGCAGCGGTTTTAGCACCTTGTTTAGCCCTATCTTTAAACGCTTCTTTGCGTTTCTTTTAGCTAGAATATCTGAACCAACAGCTACACCGTACTCAACAAATGTTTTCCTAAGAACTTTAAAACGGGTATCCCAAATCGAGCAAATAGAGAGCCAATACCATATCCTCTTTGATATGGTGAGCCTCTAAATACATTTATATCCGTTATCCCACCACCCGCTTGAGTTGCATAGTAACTTTTAAAGTTACATTCACCCGGACAATATTTTTTACGATTCATGATTTAAATTCTTCATTTTTAGTTGAATGACGCTTTATATAATCGTCTTCGAAAATGTAATGTAACATAAGTTCTTCCCCTAACAAATTTCATTGGGGTTCCCGTCTCGTCAGTCAAAAGTATTGAAATGTTTTTGATGTCTCCATATCGGATTGGAAAATAATATGGATTAGGAAAAACGTGACTAGATATCATTGCGTCATCTCCAGCTCGTAGAGGAATAGCTCGTAAACAATTTGACATTGAGTCGCCGACATGATGTTCTCAACAATATCAGTATACACAAAAGGAGATTGATAAGTGAAGGATCAGTTGGTATAATCTGAAGTGATTGGGATAAACTTTAAAGCTTCAGTTGCGTATTTAACATGATCAAATCCCAAACATCTAAGAAACTGTGGATCATCAAATATTGGTAAAACTCAACTCTTCATCAAACATTCCAGAACCTTCTAGGAGCCTGGTGATATAGTATATCTATTTTTATCTTTTCTTTTTCAATCTTGATTGGTTTAAATTTTGGAGAAGTTTTGGATGAAACATTGAAAGAATCTGTTGGATCAGCCAAGTAACTTATATTCATGTCTTTTAGCTTTTTATTTAATCTACTGATAATATCTTCTATTTTTTCATTAATCTTATATTCGAAAGGAATCTTTTTCGTTCTAACTAAACCACCAATATCACGTGTTATTGATATGTGGACTATTTTATTTTGGTCATTTTCAATTGACGTTGGATGAAAAATCTCGATAAGAGCTACTTCCCACTCACCTTCAAGTCTGATTGGCTTATGTAAATCATTAGTAAATGAAGATAAAGTATTGGAAGGATAAGTATTTAAACTAGCGTTTGATACTAGGTCAATTTGAATTGAGTCATTAAAGGAATCCATTTTTTGTATAAATTTATTTATTGATAAAGTCTTTATATTGTTTCAAAGATTAAGAAAGATGGTTTTTAATTGAGGAAGGCTCATTGTTAGTGTCAATAGACAGCTTATTATTTGACGGAACGTTGATTTACTTTTGAACCTCCAGTTGGTTTTTTTACTTTTTTCCAACTTGATAAATGTTAAGACTGCCATCTCATTCTTTGGTATTTTAATGGCTCTTCCATCAATGTATTGTATTCTCAATGATACATGATCCAGAAATTGAGTATTGACCCTTTGTCTAATTGGAATGGGAGTAGGAATCCATGTAGAATAGTTATTGAAAATGGCTATGACGTCACCATTATTCTCAGCGTTTGTACAGTCAGTAGTAGCTAAAATTATTCGCTCATTTTCATAATCATCATCATCATCAACACATGGTATGATGATATCACTCAACTCAACTGTCCAATCACCATCAAGTTTGATTGGTCTATTTAAATTGTTTGTAAAGAAACTAGCGTCTCCATCCGAGTCTTCAGAAGAAAGTAGTACCAATTGAAACTTATTTTCTGGATGGAACACCTCTTTTTCTTGGGCGTCCAGGTTTTCTTTTGACTTGATCATCTGTTTGTCTTGTTTTGGGGGGACGACCAGCTTTTCCGCGAGTTGACTCGGTTGGTCTGAGCTTTGGAGGACGGCCAGGTTTTCTTTTAATTTGTTGTTGTTGTTCATTTTTACGTGGTCTACCTGGTTTACGTTTGACATTTGGAGGGCGTCCTCTTTTTTTAATTATTTTAATATCAATCTCAGGTTTCTTTATATAATCTACTGCACTTAGTTCATCAGGGTAAAATATTGATGTTATATCATTACCTTCAATATCTTGAAGCTTATATATATACGTCGTGGGAGTTTTTTTACGACTCACTATCCTGAAAATTTCATTTGTCCAATTAGAAGTGGTCCCTTTCTCAAAAATTTTCTTCTTTTTCGCTATTCTAACAAATTCCTTATTAGTAAATTTGTCTTTTACATTTTTCTCATGTTTTTCTAGTTGGTTTAGAATAATTGAGGCTTGGTTATCTTCTTTCACATCATTTGGTGATGATTTGATGATACGATGATAACTTTTGTTATATCCATCAACAATTTCTTGTAGATTATCTAAATACCTAAAATTACCTTTAAAATACATGAAACGATTCATCCTACTACGTAAAGTTCTGTTGAACCTTTCAACAACTGCACATTTAACTGCGTCATCTGTGGTTGTGAAAAAGTTTATTTTAAACTCATTCATTAGATTTTTAAATAAAAAGTTTTTAAACTCTTTTCCTTGATCTGTTTGAAGCTTTTGAGGAACTCTTCCCGCTCTGAGAATCTTTCTCATTGCCATTGTAACGGACTGACTACTTTTATCTTTTAATGGTTTAACCCAGGCGTACCGGCTAAATATATCAATAACAACCAAAAGATAACGAACTTGTTCGTTGAATTTAGCGAACCAAGATACATCGAGAAGGTCAGCTTGCCACTGTTCATCGATTTCAATTGTTAGTGTTTTCAATCTCGGAAAGTTTCTTCTAGTTTGTTTAAATAATTGATAAGTTTCAGATGATTTAAGCCAATCATTTACTTGTTTTTGAGTAATTTTATTGTTGTATTTTTTTGCTTCAAGGTATAATTGTCTAGGAGAGCTAAAACTAGCGGCTTGGCTAGGATTATAATAGATTGAATCTAAAATTTCTTTATTGAGCTCCATCCTTTTCCACTTTGGAATCTAGTTTTTTGTCTTTCTTCAGCTTTATGTAAAAGTTCTTTCAACGCCTCACTTGGAGTCATTGCTTCTACCTTTTGGATTAACAACAACAGCTTCACCAATATTTTGTAAGGCGAGCGATAGTTTTATAGCCAGAAGGGCCTGTCCGACATCATCACTTTCTAGATACTGCATCACAGTATTAATATTAGACCCTGGAATTGGTTTTTGACTTGAGTTGATAACTCTTCCTCTTGGGGTGTATTTGTCCTTCAATTGTTGAAGAATAGGTGGACGTTTAGGAGTTACACCTATTACAGCTGGATCCCATGAAAAATCTGCTGAGTCAAAGTCCTTGTATTCATCAATTGAGTCGCTGGGTGTTATTTGTGTGATTGGTTGTGTGATAAGTGGTGTCATAGATTGTTGGCTATCTAAGTGACGATTGACTTGATTTTCAATCATTTGAGGTGGTAAAGGTCTGTCCAAAATGTAGGATATTTTATCTCTTGTGGATGACTTGAGCTTGTTGTACTCATCTTCTGGAATAAGTATCATTTTCGTGTAAGCGTTCATATTTTGTTGGCAATAATAGTTCCAAGTAATGTTATAGCGGGTATTAATAAAGCCGGAAGTGCACCTCCGATTTGATTTATTTTCTTTTTTCTTTTATCAAGATTTACTTGTTTTTGGGCTAAATCTCTAAGAGAGCTCTTGTACTTTGTAAGAATGGCCTTTTCAGTTTCTGAAAGGTGTATTGTACCGTTTAAAATGTTTCGACAGATTTCACTGATTGCGTAAATTATACAAGTTGGTGAGTTTAAAATTAAAGATCGTTGTTCGTTTAATGATTTAGCGTTTGCTATCCTTGAAAGTTCAGGTAAACACCTGATGACACCTTCAATTGTCATATTGATTGAATTTATGGAAGTTGATTGACTTTATATTAATGAACTTTGATATATAATATTGTCAGTTATGAATACTCCATTATTGAACCACCATCTATAGATTGGTTGTGGAGTCAATTCGTGGTTAAGTTCTGAGAAAAGGTGGTCCAACTTGTACATATAATCACCTTTAGTTATTAGATTTATTGTTTCTTCATCAAAAGTCAAGATTTGACCATCAAAATCCACAATCAGTTTTTGTTTTTCGTCGACAACAATAATGGCTGCTTTTCCAGTTGGTGTGGAAAATGGAGCTAAAGAACTGGGTTCTTTTTTATATTGAATGAAGTAGTCTCTCAAGGCTAAAAAGTCGATCGGATGAACTTTAATACTCCCACCAGGATTTTGGCTTTTTGTTATCAGTCGTATTTCAATTTTTATATACCACCTATCTTCTTCAGTTGAAGTGGCTGTATTGACAAATATTGAAAATTCATCACCATTAGAGGTTGTAAATTTCTCAACAGGTATATTTGTAGTCCCCAAATCTTTACGGTCAGTAATTTTATCATTCCATATAGTAACATTCTCTTTATGAACACCTCTGAAAGGGTGGTTACACTTTCGTAAGGCTTTCATGAATTTATCATCAATGTCTCTGCTCATGACAACGGATTGTAGATCAGCCGTCCAAATATAATTGATATTTTTGTGTGAGAATGATAATACACCATTTCTATGAAATTGATGTTCGATGTCTCCAATCTTTTCTTGATAATGATCTAGAAGAAACGTTCGGACTTTATTGAACACTTTGAATGGGATTTTTATGAAACTTTTGAATTGTGAGGTGAATGGGTTTCAGTCGAATAAGTTTCTATCACGACTTGAAGTTCCATTTCTCCTGCTTTGATTTTACCAACAAGATGAATTTTATATTCAATTTTATTCAATATTTTTGAATAGTTTGAAAGATAGACTTCCATCTTGGTGATTTATTGTAATGTTGTTAAGCTTGTTGACTTTATATAAGGTAAACATCAATAGGAGAGGACCAAATATTTGATAACAATCTCAACTGTTCAATTGTATCAGGTTTACAATCAATAAACAAGTATGAGTAGGGCTTTTCTGTTACTTTTTCAAACACTTGAACAAATGATTTAACTTTGTTCGGAAACATCTGACGAGCTAGATGTTGAATAATTGTTTTATCACGTGGGTTTTTAAACATGACTATATAATGAGCGTTTAAGGTTATAGTTCTCATCTCCTTGCCTCTATTGAAAAAGTTTTGGACAAGGAGAATAACTGATATGTTTTGATGATGAGATCCTTTGGTGAAAAGTTGACTGATTAATTGACTTTTTGATGATTCGTCCATTAAATCGTCTATTATCACCCAAATTGGATTATTATCAGGGTTAAGGTTTTCTAAAAGGTTATCTTGTAAGCCTTTAATGAATGTTACCCCAACTATACTAGCGAATGTTGGTTGGTATTCTCCATATAAGTAATAAATATGTTGTGGTGATGGATGAGAAGCGAATAGAGCGTTTTTGATAAGTTGTTGTACCCAAAATGTTTTACCACAACCAGTTGGTCCACTGACCACCATGGTAAAAGGGTGTTTTAAATAAACAGAATACATTATGTGTTAATGATTCAAACATCCAATCCTTTATATAATAGAAAAGGAAATGATGGATAAATATATATAATGAATTTATAACTTTTGACATGGGTTGTGACCTTTAACTAAATAGAAAAGAGAAAAGAAAGAGAAAAGAAAGAGAAAAAGAAAGAGAAAAAGAAAGAGGTAAAGTGGTAGAAATTTCGTTTAAAAAGAAAGAGAAAAGAAAGAGGAAAAAGGGCCAGAGAAGACTTTTATAACTACTCAATTGATTAGTGAGTCAATTCAAAATCGTCTTTCAATTAAATCTCCTGTTCATCTAAATTGTAGCTAATCAGTAAGTAACTTATCAATGTGAATACATAATGAAACTAATTATATGATATTATCAAGTTCTGAGTATGCACATGATGGAAGATTTTAAAAATTAAATTTTATATAATTATTTTATCCTTATAACTGATATTAAATGTAGATAAGTTTTAATTGTCATCATAATTTGTAATTACAATTTAATATCATCAACTTTTACCATGAGCTGAACATTAAAAGTTACAGAGTTGAAAATTTGAATTACATGTAATGATATTAACATTTGATTATTATTATTATTGATATTTTTTTCACTTTTCAAATTAGTTTAATCATATTATCGTATCATTATTAAAATTAAAAGGTAAATCGATAAGGCCAATAGGATAATATAAGAGGATTAACAATCAATAGATTATTTTAAATGTCAAATTGAATTTATTAGATTCATATTTTGAATGAGAATTGATGAATAATATGAGATAATCATGAGTGTATATTCATTCAGAATCTGGATGAGCACTTGAAACTTATTTGTCTCTTGGTGAATTACCGTTGATGAGAATTTACTAGCCAGTTTAGAAATTTGATCGAAATTGATTTTGAGCCGGTCAAGAGATTTGCAGTCGAATCGGTTTCAGAACTTATCGAGTCTCGAGTCTTGATAATTTGTGAAATTTTCACTTTAGTGTAGACGAAATTCTCAATGGAAAGAGTTAATAGAGAAAAGAATAATCCAAGTCCGATAATCATGAATATTCCGTAAGTGTTTCGTACACTTATTCCATTGGGATTACGATAATCGGGACAAGTTCGAACCCCTGATCCTCCTTCCCAGTATTTGTATCGAAGCTCATCAAGTTTACCAGAACTTTTCAATCTCTTCAAAGTTTTATCGAAAGAAGGTTTCAAGTTGAATGGATCTTTCATAGATATTGGAAATGCAATCGGATGATATGCAAATGTTGACTCGAGAACTCGAATGTCACAATATAATAACGAAGCCCATTCCATTGATAGTCTTTCCCCTTTCGAAAGAGATCAATTAAAACTGTTCGTTAGCTACTAATCTTTCATGAAATGATATAACCAACGAACGTTAATTAAGCTCAAGTTTCCAATTACAATTGGTACATTTTGATTTTCATTATCATGATAATTATTAATTATCGTCGACAATCATCACATAAACAATATGAACTCATAACATTTTCGCTATGAAGATATTATGAATTCTGAGAAAAATGTTTCTATTATTGATTCTGTTCATCAACTATGAAATTTGAACTAAAAACCGAGAGGAAAACATTTAAATTTGTAAGTTCTTAAAGTTCATTCGTGTTTAGTTGATATTCATTATCTCAGTTAGTGATCTTGATCATGATAAACTGCAGGGTAAATGTTGGATTACCATGTTGTAACTTTGATATAGCGTAGGTGGGGTTCATGATAATATTTTCATGATATCGACCATTTTTTCAGAGGAAGCAAGTTTAAATTGAGAATAAGAATCAAAGGGAAATATAATAAAAAGAAGCAAAAAATTTCAAGATAGAAACTGTTACACACCCGAGAATCTATTTTCGACTTTTTCAAATGTTCTAATACACCTAAATGTGTAAAATATTCATCAGAGTTTTATCAAAATTCAATAGAATGACACTCAAATATTATCATGTTGATTTACGAATATGATAAATGGATCAATTTTTCGGACTTTAAGAACTTATTTCCATCATGAATTATTCTTGAATTATCGACCTTGTGTTTCGAACACAATTTCATATATATATTTAAATGGAAAGAATCAACTTTTCTCAGAGAGATAATTGAATAAAGATTATCTTGTGATAATTTGATGATAGCTTTTTAAAGATGAGCTGATCATTTTTCCATCAACTTACCAATGAGAGCATAACCTTCCTTAGAACTATTTGAATTTCGAACTTTCCTTAAAGCAGCTTCGAAACTCTTAGGAATATCAAGTTCATCCATTTGAGCTCTAATCTTAGTGTATCGATCGCTAACCGGATAATCCCAAACAGCGAATTGAGCTCGTTCATGTTCAGAGATGACATCATTAAGTGACAGATCTTTCCAAATACTGTTGATGAAAAAGCAGAGAGAGAGAGAGAGGAAAGAAAAATAAATTAGATGAAATTACCATGTAGTTTATTTATATGTATAAGATTTTCAGGGTAAGACCAGAAAAAAGTTTCGATAACATGGTTATTCAGTTTGAGAATTTCTTTTGCCAATTTCCTGTTAAAGGTTAGAAACGTTTAAATCAATTACATCAAGTTCTGAGACTGAACAACAATAATACTATGAATCTTTTCATGTAATACATGAGATGATGATTCTTAACATGAAAACAATAGATTTCAGGGTGAAAGTGATAAAAATAAAATCATTGTTACCCTCATGGTAATTTCAATTGTTTTCACCTTGAATGATTAACATTTGATTATCATTTTTGAGAGGAAAAGTTATCGATTTAAATCAAAGTATATTCATGATACAATTACAAGTTATCAGCCATGGAAATGCTGGATATTATATTTATCCGTTTATCTCATTGAGTTAGGAGCAAAAAAAATAAAGGTAAACTTAATTTACTGTTATAAAGGTAATCTTATTTTTCTTGATGGTAACAGACAAAGACAGGGAATTGGAAGGAATCAGTTTCAGAATAATAATAATAATAATCACAATCACCATGATTCCGATAATATTCATTGAATACGCATCTACAAACTGCTCTGTTCAGTTTTTCAAACGTCATGTAAACTACGTAATAATCATTCAATCAGAACTTTATCTCAATGTTTATCAAGGTTTTTTTGTGCTGACAAAATAGTGACAAGTTATTCAAAAGATTAACATTACAAGTAACTTTATTGTTTATCTAATCAACAATTAATCTCTTCTTGTTAGATTTACTTGAGCTTATTAACCGTTACTCTTTTCATTTCATACTCTGATTCAATTTTCCATGTAAAATTATCGTTAACAATTGAAATTTGATCTCAGGTTGTTTTTACGATTTCGTAGATGTTGTTAGATTTATTTATTCATAGATTTTCATTTGATCATGATTTAGAATATTTATCTTTAGCTATCCAGATAAGTATTCAAAGAGAAATTCAAGTTCAAAGTCTATTCAATCAACTGACCAGAATTTTCATATCAATTTTCAATCAGAATGAAATTGGATAAACTTTTTCTCTTGTTGGTCTGTGTGATATTTTAAAGGGAGCATTAAAATAGTTCAATGGACACTTACTTGTAGTAACGATCTTCATTTTGAGCGAGTAAAGTGAAATATTCATCGGTAAATGAGTTCGAGATTCCCGAATATCGGACTTTATATTGTCGAGAAAGTTGCTCGAAAGTCTCGAGATTTTTATCCAACCTTGAAACGGTTAAAAAGGCAGCCAAATTAGCCGTGTACGAGGCAACCAGGATGAAACCGAAAAGCCACCAAGTAGCGGCCACCAAGCGACATGAAAGCGCTGAAGGAGCTTCACCACCTCCTTGAGGTGTCAACGAAATTAAACAGAACCAAAGTGTCTCTTTAAGATTGAAAATTCGTTCATTGGTGATCGAACCAGTTGATTTGGTGACATTTTCTTTCATATTCTTTTGCCCTCCTCTAATATCACCTTTACTTTCCTCTTCACCAATAGTAATTACATCTTCTCCATCAACAGTATTCTCATCACCATCACCATCACCATCTTCATCATCATCCGGAGGATACTGACCATGAATTCCACCCCTTTGGTTGTTACCATCAAATTGATTCAATATTTTCCTATTGGAAACTTTTCTCATCCCTTCGATACCATTAATTTGATTCGCATCATTCTGATGATCTTCAGTGTTCACCTTTAAGCTTTTCATCTTCTTCTTCCTATCCTTTGGATTGTAGTAATCAAATATTGACATAATGATAGATGTTAACAGATAAGAGCATAAAACACAATACCAAACATCATTTTCCAATACATAGACATAGACAAAGGTAAAATCCTGTGGAACTGGTTTCTTAATCATTACCGATAATCCTACCAAATCAAAAATTGGTTCAGTAAAATCCATGGCCAATTGACGAGCATCAGTAATTGTCATTGCAATTAAACCGAAATCAGCTTCATTCTTGATAATCAATAACGGTTAATAGTAAAGTTTCAGATGAATTTCATTCTGAATTTGAAATTTAATTTTCTCCATCAAGGTAAATATTTAACTAAATATCTAAATTGAAACTTACAGAATGAAAATCTTTAGCTGCTCCTGTCCATGTAACCTCATCAGAATCTGATGAAATAACTCTTATCCCATACTGACCTTCGGTTGCTTGAATTATCTGATATTCTGGAAACTTTGAACCATAATCATGTTTCATTTCATTGAAAATGTCAATCAGGAATCCATAATAATCACTATCGTTATTATTATTACTTGGTGAGTTTGAAGCTCGTCTCATGATAAATGGAGGATGCTGATGATTAACGAAAATGTAACAATTAATCAATCTCGTCTTTACCTGAATAGTTAAAGAGCTAACAGATAATCTAATAGATTATCTGTTATTATTGTAAACAATTAAGTTCTACATGATTTTGTCCTTAGTTATATGGTAACACCTTATAAGTTAATTGTTCATGTGATTGTATTGAATTTATATCGATTGATTTTAGGAAACATTAGTAACGATTATCATTATTAAGGAAGGAGAAAATAATTGAATAGAAAAAACTTTTCTACTTCTTTTAATCACTTTACACTCAAAGTTCTGATCGATTCTGATTCAGCTCATGAAGTTTTCGTGCTTTAATCCAAATGAATTAGAGTAAAAAAGAGTGACCTTTAAACTTTTCAACACCCACGCAATTTAGTTAATCAGTTGATGATTAGACAATCAACTATTTAAAAACAAATTGTTTCAAGGGACAAGAAAAAGGAAACGGAAACTAAGGGGAACTCACATTTCCGGCAACAAGATGATGATAAATAGCCATCAACATTTACTAATCATTATTATCAGAATTCAAATATATCAATATATGGATAATAAAGTTGATCTAATTGTGAAAATTTGATGATTAATTTAATTTCTTACCAGAATTGTTATTATCTTTAAAATTGATTCATCTGAATTGGTTGATAGTGAGGAGAAATAAATTGTTCCGATTGATTCAGTTAAATCCATGTAACCAATTACCTTTGAGTCAATTTGATTGAACAATTTATCGTTCAAAGTTAATTGCATTGTAAGTGATTGATAGATTATATTGTTAATCTTTAAATTATCACCAAGCTGATTAGTGATTATCCAATCGCCAAATTGTCCCATTAAATTGCCAGAGTTAATTGTTGTCACAATTGAATTGGTAAATTGTGATACCTTTGATTGTGTCCCATTGTTTACCAACGTTGATTTAGTTTCTCCAAGGACTTGATAATAATTAGCCAACGATTTAATTATTAAATTGGTTAAATCATAATAATAAAAAGCATCGATCAAATTTTCTGATCTAATTGTTGTTAAATTCAATTTGTATTCATACTCGTGAAGATTTGATTGTGTTGGTTGAATCTTAATGAACTGTCCATGTTTACATAAAGTACAACTAATTTTGTTCATACTCTGTAATTAAATTAATTAATCAGTTCAATTGTTACCATGTGATTAGATCATAAACTTAATCATTACCTTTGTTAAAACGTACCAAGTATAAGGTTTTCTGAATAGATCTGATTGTTGAATCTAAATTTGATTGTAATGAGAACAATTTAATTAATTGTAACGTTGATTAGATAGATAATAATTTCACAATTAATCCAATTATCATCAAGTTCATTTACCGTGTTGAGTAGATTGTTAATTGTTGATGATTCACCGATAATTAAAAAGTTATCGAATCCAATTAGTCTTAATTTTTTCATCGTCAGGGTTAAATTGGTTGATTGTTTCATGTTAATTTGCTTAGAATCCAATTTGTAAGTTGAATGATTAACAATGAAATCATTTTCATCCAATTCTATTAATTGTTGGGTTCAATCAAAGTTTAAGTTAATCAAATCACCTAAATTGTGATGATTATAATTAAATCATTAATTACTTACCTAATTTGATGTCATGTAAGATAAACAAGTTGGTTAAATTGTAATGATTAACAATCGTGTGATATGATTTAGTTAACATGTAATTTGGTGATCGAGCAATTAAAACATTGTTGTTGTTGTTGTTGTTGATTAAGTAATTAACTTTTCTAGAATCACTGATTTTAACCATTGGAACTTGTGTTATATTTGATTGAAAGTTAATCCAGTTACCAGAATAATCAAGAATTAGGTCAAAACTGTCTAATGGATCCATTAGTTGTTGATTGTTGTAAATTGCCAACGTTAAATTTGGTAGAGCAATTAAATTGTGATTAGCTGATACTGATTGTTGAACACATTGGCGAACCAGCAAATTGTTTTTATCAACAATTAAACCTGAAAATTTTTAAAGGGAAACATTAGTTAATCTTAATAACTGGTTTGAAAGTAATCAAATTATTTAATCAACAAGATAAAATTACCAATTCGAGTTGATTCAATTAGTACCAACAATTGATAGATGATGATAATCATCTGATTAGATTGCATCTTAATCCAACTGATTATAATCTTAATCTGTACTCACAAACAATTCAAATGAATTCAGGTTATTACATTTGAACCTTTTTTCTGATTCTTTTGATTGTTACTATCAATTTTTGTCTCTAATTAATAAATTAGATTGAGATGAGATGAGATTTCATCATGTTATTTTCATGGAAATAATTAACAATCTGAATCGATTGGAACAGTATGGAACTGATTGAATCTTTTCATTGATTGGAAATCTCAAAATCTCAATTAGTTTTGTCCAAAAATCAATTAGTTATTATCAAAAAAAGATATGAATTATCAATTAATATTATCAGATAATTTTTTTTTCTTTCAATTTTTTTAATAATAATAAACTAGAGATTAATTAATCTACATAATCCAAGATAATCTATTGAAGGTCCTAATGGTGCTACATTATAACATTAGGAACTTAAATTTCTCAAAGTTTAATCAGCTGATTAGGATTTAAAATTGTTAATCATTGGATTGGTTGGATAATCTGTTAACGAGAATCGATTATAAAAAATGATCAATTTTGATTGTTGATTGTTGATGATTGATTAAGAGGAATTAATTTTATTCGATGCCAATAGATGTCACCATGCTACTCTCTGAGTTCTCACCTTAATTGATGAATATTATTTTGAAATGGAAAACAAAACAAAAGAGAAAAATAAAATAATTCCAAGCATTGGACATGGAAAATGTTGAAAAGGCAAATAGACTATTCAAACAGTGTCTCCATCTTTAAGAATAAGTAAAAAATTATCATCATGTTAACAGAGAAAACATCATAATCTTGACTTAATCTGATGATTTCTCTCAATTTTAACCTGCTCATCTTATCCAATTCAAGGATAACCACCAACAAATAAACACTCCAACCTTCACCTCTTTTCCTCCCACTCCCTCAATCCACCCACTCTCCCTTTTCTACCACCTCCAAGTAAATAACCAGCTCTCCATTTCTCTGTAATGATTTTTATCTGTTTTCTTCAATCAAAATGAAATCAAAAGAAAACATTAATGTCCAAGTGAACATAAACAATCCACAATGATTAAGATGGTCGATGCTGTGATTATCCATTTCAACAATTTTCCTTAATCAGTTGAAATTCTGTGTGAATTCATAAATTCTGATCGAGCCAAGTTCTTGAAAACAGTCAAGTCACATTTTTGGGTTAAAAGAATTGGATCAAAGTGACCCAACAGTTATCACTCAGTTGGACATTTTCTCTCTCTCTCTCTCTCTCTCTCTCTCTCTCTCTCAATATTAATCCAGTTTCTTCATCATTTCAATATCACTGATTTAACGATTGATAAACAATCAAACATTTTGATAACATTTTAAATTGTTGTTTACTTTTTGTGTCAACAACAAGATTACCCAGTGAACCTTTTTTTCCTGGACTATTTTCTGGTCTATTCTGTATTATTATCTCCAAGTGATTAATCACAATCATGACCATCACATACTCATTATCGGTTGCGAATGCAAGATTAACGGGATTTAGTCGATTGTTATTAAGGTGGAAAGGATCAATTTATAAGCTTCTTTATCGAGAGATGGCAATTTTCTGTGCTGCATATTATGGCCTTAGTGGAACTTATCGTTATTTGTTATCAGATTCTCAGAGAACGTAAGTGAATTATTATCAACTAATCAAATTAGAATCATTGTTTTATCAGTTTAAATGATTTCTCATTTTGCTCTTTTCTCATCAATCAGCTGAGTTTCGTTTACATGTTACTATTGATTAGCAGAAATTCATGGTAACTGCTCATGCTTTCAATTTGCTCTTTAATTGTTCAGTATTAATTGTTATCATGTATTACTCTTAATTCAATCAATTAAATCAACAAGAATAAAAATGATATCAATATATTAATACAATCTATTGGTAAATCATTGATTCTTCAGAGAAAAGTTGTCATGTCAGTTACTATTAAAAGTCAAGATGAGAATCAGTAAATTGTTGGTGAGAAAAAAAAATTGTAAATAATCAGTTGTATTACTTAATCAGTTAATTGAAACAGATATTATAGTAGCTTAATTGTTGCTAATTGTGTTTCTTTTTTTTGATTAGACTTTTTGAAAAATTATCTTTATATTGTGAGGCATTCACACATTATATCCCACTCTCATTTGTACTTGGGTTTTATGTCACTCTGGTGGTTGGACGATGGTGGCAACAGTATATGCAAATACCCTGGCCTGATAAGTAAGTTAGTAATCAAGCTAATTGTTAACAATTAAGAAGCAAAAGAAAACAAACAATTTATTTGGAAAGTTGTATTGGTCTAGTGTTTAGGAAATTGCTTATGTTTTTCTTGTATCGATAGTAACTCTAACTGGACCTTTTCAAGTCCAAATGGTTAATTGTCATTAATGATCAAGTTAATTGTCAACAATTAATAGATTTCACTTGAAGAAATTTAGATACAATTGAGATTAAATCTATTTCTTTAGTTAATATGATTAACTAAAGGTTTCCATCCGGTACTTTGATTGCTAAATGATTTCCTTAATTGTGATTACTAATGAAATATATATATTAATAAATATCCAAGAATCAATCAAAGTTAATTATCAATGATTTAACTTATTCATGTACTAATAGTAAAAATCATATATAAATCATTTGTCAATTCTTAATCATCAACTAATCAATAATCAACAGTGGACAAGATTAATTGGTATTCTTGATGAGTTTTCATCACGAATATTATTAATACATGACAATCAATCAGATGATCATGTTAAATTGGTGAAATTATAATAATCCTGATTTAGAATAATAAAAAATTGATTTAATTTCCAATCTGATTTGTTGAAATTAAATTCATCCCTATGAATAGATTGTAATTAGATTATCATGATCAATAATTAAATACTAATTTCATCATTCATGGTTAGCTGAAATTGAGATTGAATAGTTGATATTAATTGATTCAGATTGTTAATTACTCAGAAATATTGATAGTTTTTTCACTTTAGAAGCTTAATCCTGATCTCAGGTCATATTCATGGTACCGATGAGCGAGGACGAATGATAAGACGGACACTTGCTCGATATTTACTGTTGATGCAAGTGTTTACCTGTCAGGCAGTTTCGATTGCGATTTTTAAACGATTCCCGACATTAGATCACATCGAAGATGCGGGTTTTATTACACCGGAAGAACGTGAGGTTTATGAACGAGTTCCAAGTGACCATGGTAAATGGTGGGTTCCAGCTCAATGGTTTTCTACCTTGGCCATTAAGGCTCGAAAAGAAGGTCGAATAAAACATGATATTTTTCTTTATCAAATTCTAGAGGTAAGTTGATCAACAGAATTTAATCTTCTTCTTGATAACCTGATGATCATTAAATAACTTCCGGTCATCATGATGATAATCACTGAATTCACATCATAGGTTTGGGTGAACGATAAGACAGAGAAAGTAAACTCGAAAGTACATAAGAACTTTTATATTTACTATTTATCGAATTTCCTTTTCATTCATTAATTCACCATTTCTATTTGATATTGATTACTCACAATTCTGAATTGTTCAAGTTCTGACTGGATAAATTCAGTTATTCATATTTAATTGTAATTCTATCCCAAGGATTCAGTGTATTTTTAGGATTTCATGCAAATTAGTTGCCTGTTGATTTGTTTATCAATAAGTTCATCTTATTATTACAATAAAACTTTAGTTAATCAATTTTAATTATTCTACTGATTAAACAGTAATCAGATAATGATCAACGTTGGATCCTTATAAATGCTAATTGATTACTAAATTGTTTACTCTGATAATTTATTGATAAACTTTCCGTCTCATATTTACTTGGTCATATGATATTTTCCAGGGTAAATCTCATGAAAAACTAATACTTTTATTTCATGATCTTTGGTATTACCTTTTTTTATCTCTGAATTTGTGAAATCTATTAATGGGTTGACATTTCAATCAGATAATCAATAGAAATAGGATCAAATAAACTGATAAGTATTTCATTTAATGTACTGAAATCGAGGATTTTACCTCAACCATCAATTCTGTTCATTAATCAGAATTATGATCTGAACTTTCGATTCTTTTATCACCTTTTGAACTATTATATTCTTATTCTTAACCATCATCTTTCCAAGTTGAAAATTATGATCAATTGATTTTTCCTTTAGATATTCAGCTAAATATATCAACAAAGAAATCAAATGTTATAACTTAAGAGTTTCCTCAGAATTTGATAATAACTGATATTTATTTCTCAGTCTAAGGTTAAAAACTTTTGCCAATTTGATCCTTAGAACGATAATGAACTAATATTAATCAATAGAAAAAATATTAATTTCATGTTCGAAATTACAATTGTGATATTCAAATTGATCAGCTGTTATCGAGTTTCAATAATTGATACAGAAAATGTTTCGTAACCTAAATTATTGCCTCAGTTTGATAAACTATTATTTAGAAATTGATTTGTGTAAATAAATCAATTCAACGTGACTTTCATCATGAATGACAGTTTAACTCAAATTCTCAATGTAATCTGATTGAGACTCTCACTGAATCTGAGTTATTTCAGAATTCAGGCTACTTGGATAATATTAATATCATGGGAAAGAAAAAAAAATTGATGAAGAAACAGAAAATTTCATTTGATAGCTTGTCAAAGTTTCATCATGATGCTAAATATTAAAATAACATCAAGTCAAGACTCTGAAAGATATTGATTGTAATACTATTGACATTTGATGATAAAACTATCAACATTTATAGAGATTAACTTTTTTTTTATCCTTCTAATTGAATAATAATCAGTGATTTAATTGTTGATTAACAGGAACTTCATATTCAACGAGGATATTGTGGTATGATGTTTGCTTACGATTGGATATCAATTCCTCTGGTTTATACTCAAACTGTCACCATTGCCACTTACACTTATTTTTTGGCTACTCTTATGGGCCGACAATATCTTGACCCTGCGAAAGGTTATCAGGGTCATGAGGTTGACCTTTATGTTCCAGTTTTCACAGTGTTGGAATTTTTTTTCTTCATGGGTTGGCTTAAAGTTGCTGAACAATTGATTAACGGTTATGGTGAAGATGATGACGATTTTGATCTTCATTGGTGCCTTGAGAGAAATACTGTCCTCTCTTATCATATAGTTGATAATATGTATTCAAATAATCCGATAATGACTCGAGATAAATTCTGGGATGATCCAAAGCCCATTTTACCTCATACAAAATCATCATTGTCGTTTAGGCGACAACCATTTTTGGGATCAGCTATGAATTTGAATCTTGATCCTGAAGAGGTGGAAATTGTGACAATGCCACCGATTGATGAGGAAGAGGATGATGAACAGTTGTACACATCGACTCCAGCATCACCGAATCTCATTGAGATTGATGCAAGTGAAGGTGGTGGTGGAGATGAAGGAGGAGGAAGAAGAGGTGGAAGAATCTCTGGTGCTATTAATGGGGAAGAAGTTTCATCCAGGAATCGATTCTTACCTGATTTACGTCCATCTAGACTGATTAATATGAGAATAGGTCAATCGTGTGACAATATTTCGAAAGGTCCGTCCAATAGGCCTGGAATTCATGGGGAAAAGGGAGGATTTCTTTCACTTTTTCCACCCTTTCTACTTGAAACTCCACCACAAAAGCGCAACAGAACCATTTCATTGGCTGAATCAATGAATCGTAATTGTATCAACATGCACGATATGGTGGGTGGTGTTGATGGTAGGACTAGTAGAGGTGGTGTAAGTGCTGGTGGAGGTGGTGGGGGAACTGATACTCCAGTTAATTTACATCAATCGTCACGTGCTGGTCTTCCAATTGTCCATAGTGATATTGGAGTTCGAGGTGGTGTTCACAGTTCAACTGGATTATCCATTCCTGGTTCTCATGATCTATCCCATGGACCTCCAAGTGCTAATCTTATCTATCGTCCATCTCCGGCCATTTCTCGTAAAGATTCAGGTTCAATTGATATAAGATCAATGAAAGACGAAGATCTCAACGATTTGTCCACTTCAGCTTCATCATCTCGTTATCGTTTATCATCAATTGAAGCTAAAGAAAGTTCAAGATTTAATCAATCATTTGGACCTAAAACCCAAACGGTTAACCCTTATTTTCCTGGTCATCTGAGTTTACCCATTCAACCAGATTCACCGGTTGATCAAATTACTGTTAATAAACTGACCAGTGAATCTCCGCTTCCTCCAACCTCGATAACACCAATTAACAGATCAAATATCGATATGGATTCACCTTCATCTGAACTTTCTCGTCGAAGTTCAAAAGTTCATTCAGTTACTGAAGAAATGGAAGAGGAAAATGCTGAAGATGATGAAGATGAAGATAATACATTAAAGGTAGAAATAATTAACAATGAATTCACCCCAACAAATAATATCTCCGAGAACAATAATAATATTAATAATTCTGGGAATCGAGTCTCAATCAACATCGGCTCATCTTCATCTTCATCCTCATCCTCATCATCCCAAGATGGATACTCACCTTTTGCATCAAATGAAAATACCGTTACAAGTATAACTCAATTAATTGCTGCTGAAAAAAAGTTAGAATCAAAAGGGAAAGAAATTAACTAATCGTTAACAATTAGTTAATTTTCTTTGTTTACTTTTTAATTTCTTTCATCGAAAGATGATTTTACTTTTCAATCAATAAGAAAACAAAAAGTTCAAAGTGATAATTAATTAATTAATTGCCTCTCATTGATTAAACAGTTTTAAAAACAATTATTATCAACTAAACAAAGTTAATCATTTAAATTGTTTCCTTTTCTGACCAAATTGCTAATTAACTTGATTGTTTCTCCTTCCCTCCCTTTACCATCAAACTAAATTGTAAATATATTAATCATCTTGATTGTTTATTTTACTCAATCTGTAATTAAATATTATTATAAACAACAAAAAAAAACGATACCAAATCATTTTAATATTATTAATTGTTATTGTAAATTTCAATTCCATTCAAATTATCAGAACCATTAAAAAAGCAAAATTAATCAACCAAATGATTAGACAGCAATTAACACACAAATCAAATTGTAATAGTTTTTACTTTACAATTATTGTGACCATTGGAACTTATATAAAATTTCATATGATCATAAAAAATTACTTGATTATATTGTTAGTGATTTGATTAATTGTCAAATTGATAATTCAGTGAAGGTACTTCAGCTGATCGAGAAATTCAAAGAACATTGATGGAATTATTGAATCAAATGGATGGTTTCGATGCCTTAGGCCAAGTTAAAATCATTATGGCCACAAATCGACCTGATACCTTGGATCCAGCTTTACTTCGTCCCGGAAGATTGGATCGTAAAATTGAAATACCTCTTCCAAATGAACAAGGTCGATTAGAGATTATGAAAATTCATGCTCGTCCAATAGCCAAACATGGTGATATTGATTGGGAAGCTATAGTTAAATTGTCCGATGGATTCAATGGTGCTGATCTGAGAAATATTTGTACTGAAGCAGGTCTTTTCGCTATTCGAGCTGAAAGAGAATACGTAATTGAAGAAGACTTTATGAAAGCCGTTCGTAAAATATCCGATAATAAGAAACTCGAAACAAAATTGGACTATAAGCCAGTCTAAAGATATTAACACTTTTTTTATGTACCAACCAAGGATAATACTAAAACAATATGAAAATAAAAATTTTTGGTAAGATTAATTATCGTCCTTTAATGATTAGGACAATTTTCAACTAACAAATCGACTCGAAGCAAATAATTTTCTAAAATCCAATCGTTGAAATTGTTACGGTTTTGTTTTGAATTTTCTATTCCTTTTTTATGGTCAAGTAGAAAAGATTAACTGTTTTGTATGAACAAGTGGGCAGTTTGTAATATGTGTTTATATCTGTGTATCTACAGCTGACCTCTGGTCAAACAAAAGGTCAACACATGAAGAAGAAGAAGAAGAAGAAGAAGAAGAAGAAGAAGAAGAAGAAGAAGAAGAAGAAGAAGAAGAAGAAGAGATAAGATGTGATGAGGAAAAGTCGTTTTTGTTTCTCGGTTTGTCCAGGATCGAGCAAAAAATATAATAATAATAATAAAAAGAAAAAGAAAAAGGAAAAGTTTTTGAGTCTGTAAAAAATAACCAGACAAATGTTTGTGTTTAATTAGCGATCGCTGGACAGTGTCCACTGGACACTTTTCAGATAAACTTTGTCATATCAAAACGAATGTTTGATATTTTCAAATTCACCTTTGGTTAATTTAGTGAAAAAAGCTATGAATTAGAAATAGAGATTAACTCAACTTGAACCTTGATGATCTTAAAAATAATGCTCTTTAAATCCTATTGATTTGTTATTTCTCAAATTCTGGTATAACAACTGAATTAGCTACCTGTCGGATTTTGATTACCTGAAATGTAAAAAGTTTACATTTGTTTGAATCAATTTCAATTTGGAATAAAATTCATATTCAAATTTGGCGCCAATTCTTCAGGGGGTGTTACTAGTTTGATCTTATGATTTCATCAAAATATTGAACCAAAAAAATTGTTGTTTTCATTTCATCTAATTGTTTATTTATTTATTTTAATCGTGATTAGGCCAATAGATTTAATTGTTTTATTGTTAATCTAATTTATTTGTTTACTGAGTAACTGTTTGGTGTAACTACAATACAAGAGTATAATTACTGTGACCCTTATAGTTTGTTTTCTGTAACCATCAATGAGAAATTGTCATCTTTTATTTCATTTGAATTTTTTTTTAATTCCATTTCTTAATCTTAATCTTTTCTGATGATGATTGTATTTAATTTCTACAATTTAAGCCTAATTTATTAAGGAATAATCTTTCACCTTTAGCAAACATTTTCTTGTTCTTTTTGAAACTGTGATTGTTTCCTCTCTATCTCTTTTGTATTGATTTTATTGAAACTCTTTTTGTTTTGTTTTTCTATTTTGACATTTTACTCTTGTGGTGATAATTTCTATGTTTCTGTTTGTGTTTTGGTGCTAATTTGGTAAAGGAGAAGGAGTTTCACCATGGATTTAAACAGTAATTCTAATAATAAAGAAACTTTTAATGGACCTGATCCCAAGACTGATGATAATTTAAATACAATTTGCAGCGAGACTATTTATGAGGTTCTTGGTCCAATTTCTGGTCAACGGCAATTAGAATCTCCTACAAGTCATGTTGTCTCTGAAAGAGTACAAAATTTAGCATCACAAATTTATACTGAACTTCAAAAGATAATCAATAGATTTTCAGATGATGATGAAATTGTTGGTGGATTGATGCCATTAATTGTTAATGTTCTCGAATCATTGGATATTGCCATAATTGAATCACAACAATTACAAGTTGAACTGGAATTATGTAAAGACGATAATGAACAATTAGTATCAGCTTTTGACAAGGAAAAAGCAATCAAAAAAAGGATTGAACAAAAGCTCCTGGAATATGAATTTCAATCGGAAGAGGAGAAACAACAATATGCTCAAAAGATCAATTCCCTTGAAAATATTGTTAAAATGTTGGAATTGAAATCAAAAAATTCATCAGATCATGGTAAGAGTTTCATCCAAAAGCCTTTGACCAACACCCACTTGTAACTGGTTATTGTGACCTACTCACAACTTTCATCATTCACTTCATCGTTTTCAGAATTTCGATCAATTGTTTTCATAGTAATTCTTGAATAGACAAAGTTCCCGGGCTGATCATTAATGCAAATCTCTTCACTTTGCGTATCAATTGTTTGTTCAATAGTTTTTCGTATCTACACTTTTCCAACGAAATTGTAAACAACAATTTGCCTGGAGGTTTTTAGTCAACTCTCCCTCTCCTTTTCCTCTCTTAGTGATCTCAATCCTTTAGTGATGATAATTCTAATGGAATACAACCAACTCTTGATCCTGGAACACTATTTCATTGATTAGGACAATTAGTTTGCACTTCTTTTCTATTCCTTTCTCATTTTCTTTTCTATCACTTTTATTTGTCTCTCCTTAGATGAGATAACCTATTCTTTTATTATTCTAGTTGAGTTGAATTTTTCTCTCGAAACTGAACACAATCAAGTATAAACTGATGAAGAAACAAAAACAGAATTCGTATCAGTTACTGATTTATCTATTTCAATATGTTCTGAGAATAGAAAAGAAATCAAATGGTATTGTTGAAAGAACCCATTTAACAATGACAAGGTTCAACCTTCGAGTTGTTGACAATCAATTTAACAGATTTTCTCAAGCTCAACATCATCTGAATTTTCATTTATCATTATTCTTTTTTCCAACCATGTTCTTTACCATGTTATCGATGTTCAGATTCTGTGATCACAATTATTATTCATCTCTGATCGTTTTATTTTCTTAACGGAAGTGAATCGTTTTCCCTAAATTAATACCATTCCTCTAATTGTTTATTCTACATTTTTTCTAATTGAATTAATCTCTCTCTCTCTCTCTCTCTCTCTCTTCTCTTTATTTCCGTTTTAGCCTCAAGGTTGGAAGAAAAGGAACAAGAATTGAAGACAGAAAATACCAAGGTTCATACTCGATATAATGAACTACTTCGAAGTCACTGTGATCTTATGGAAAGAATGAAAATACTAATCGGAAGCGATGATGGACTTAATTCCTCTGGTTCGACCAACATCGGACCATCGACTAATTATAAAGCAACGATGAATAAAAAATCTGACGTTGAATCATATTCTAGTCCAAGTGAGGATGTAGAATTAAATGTTCCAACCAAAAGTTTGACCTCAACAACGATTATTCCACGACAAGCTTGGGTTGACACTGACCTTTCCTTAGAAGATGCTTCCATTATCGAAGAGGTTGACGAAATTCCCCGTGATCGTGATCGTGATCGTGAAAAGGAAAGAGACACTCACTCAGGTATCTAACAAATAGCAACCAATCATCATCATTATCATCATCTCTCTCTCTCTCTCACCAACGATTCATCATCTCAATACAATATCTCGTTAATTATTGTTCTATTGTTTTTTATAATTACTTATATTTTTGTTTTTCTTTTTCATTTTACTTTTTTTTTCTCTCTCATAACAATTTCATCAGGTCGACTCTCAAATCAGGATAGATATGCATCTTCTGGTATGATGGATTATTATTATCATTTTCAGCTTGATTTGCCCTTGTGCTTGTTATCAAATGCTATATAATTATTATTAACAACAATTAGCTTAATCATCATCTCTCTTGATTTGCTTTTTGTTTTTAATTTTACACGTTATCATGTTTTTGTTTTGTTCAATCTAATTATTGACATTTAATCCGATGACAGATTAGGAAAATTATTTTCTCTTCATTTGTTTCAATCAGTTTGATAACTTAAATTACAGACAAACTCTGGTTACAGTTGATTAACCTAATTTTCTGTCTGATTAGAGATTAAATTAATCTTGAAATGAATTTTTTTCATGATATTATTTGTCAATCATCGAGTCTAATATTATACACACTTAACAATCAATTGATCTTGATTTTTTTTTCTTACCAATCACTAATCATTTTTAATATCTTTTCTATTTTCTTATCGATTCTGATATAATCATGATTTACAGTTACCGATAACTTTTTTGGTAAGTGTTTCAATTCATATAATTGTTGATTTTAAACAATCAAATGTAGACTTGTAATCATTTTAATTAACTTTCATGACACTAATTGATTGTTTTTGTTTATTGTTTATTCATTAGGAATGGAGAAAGAAGTTCAAAATCTTATCCGGGAGAATGATGAATTATTGGCAACCAAGAATGCATTGAATATTGTTAAAGATGATTTGATTGCCAAAGTTGATGAACTTCAAAGTGATTTAACTATGGCAAGAGAAGAGGTTCAACAATTAACTGCGGTTAAAGATAAACTTAAATCTCGTATTTCACAATTAGAGGATGAGATGAAGAAAACGAAAGAGGAATTGATTGAGATGAAACAAAAGGCAGCCGCTCAACCTCAGGTCAATATCAACGCTCGTCATAATTGGATCAATTTACATATTAGATAATGAAACTGAATTTTTTCTCTCAAGCTTTTGTCTCATAAACAGTATAAGTGTTTCTCATCACAACAATTCTGTTGTGATAATTAGCTATTACTTCATCAGTGTTTCATTATCTAATTGTTGAGTTTACTTTTTGATTCCAATGGAAATTTAATCTTTCGTTTTATCGTTTGTTTTATTGTTCTATCAGGATGATGAAGAGGGAACTCCATTGGCTCAACGTAAGCGATTCACTAGAATGGAAATGGCTCGAGTTCTAATGGAAAGAAATCAATATAAAGAGAGATACATCGAACTACAAGAAGCCATAAGATGGACAGAACTTATCAGAGCCAGTAAAACAGAGGGAGAGAAAAAGTCTGTCATTTGGAAATTGTAAGTAGAATTTGAATTTCAACAATTAACTCAAAGATATTAACCCTGTTCAGTTAACTCGCTAATTAACCCTCTTGAATAATAATCTAATTCTTAACTCTTAATCTCTATTAACGCTGCCAAAAAAAAGTGGAAGAAATTTTTCCAGGTATCACTTGGTCTTAACTTACTAATCAAAATCGTGTTCTAATTTTATATTATGATCAATTGACTAATTGTTTTTTTTTCTTATTCTTTTTGAATTATTTTCACAGTTTTAGTAGTTTGAATATCTTCAATAACTCTGGTGCTTCAAATTTAACTAAAGAAGGTAACAAAAGTCCTATTCGATCGACTGCTATTCGTTATGGTGCTTCTAATCCCGATCAAGTTACACCCGCGTTTGAGGCTATGAAAAGACGATCACGAGCACAACATTCGGGTGACTTTTTACTTCTCATGGATTCGGATATTTCAAGTGAACGAGCTCGATCATTGAAAGCTGTTCGTGCTCATGTTCCTCGAACCAACGGAGATCGTATAATGGCATATGGTTGGTCTATCGCTGGTAGCGGTAAAGAAGGTACCAATGAAGGATCAACCGAATGTGGATCATATATAACCACCCTTGGACTACGACATGCCTCGGTTCCGGTACCAATTTACTGTCGACCATTGAGCAATGACGATGTGGGTCTGAAAATTTGGTGCGCTGCTGCTGTTGATCTAACAGGAGGTGAAGCGGGATTCACCGAAAGCCAAAACCCTTTAACACAATCAGGTGACCAAACAACAAGTGAAGATATTCCCAAGGAGAAAGTTTCAATAACTGCAATCGCAGACCTAGAAAAAGAGTTGGGTGTAGCGATGATTGAACAAGGTGATTTTCCTGATGCCAAAAAGTTATCGACTTTTGCTTGGATCTGTAGCGTGAGCCATTCAAAGAGTAAAGTTAGTATAGTGAATATAAAAAATAATCCAAGTGAATTTTTGGACTCATTTACTGTGAAAACTCACCTACTCTGTGTTGCATCGGTTCCTGGTGCTAAAAATAATGACCTTTATGGATTTGACGGAATTGATTTGGACAATGTTAAATTGGTGGAGGTAAATTCACCTCAGCAACAACAATCATCATCATCATCTCAATTTAACGAAAAGATTGAAACAGTACAAGCGAAAGATGCATTAAAAGTAACCTTTGAAGACGATAAAGATGATCTATTACCCAAAGAGGAAATTTCTAAGAATCCACAGCTCGAAAAGTTAACCGATTATGTCGCTTATACTGAACCACCTTCACCATCCGCTCCTGGAGATAATCAAGCATCGACTGTGACAGTTTACCAACCAATGTCAACATGTTTACCGACAATGTGGCTTGGAGGACAGAATTGTGTTCTTTATGTTCACTCAGGTCTCGCTCAATGGTCTCATTGTATTTATAGTGTTAAACTTCCTGATTCAATTCTTCACATTGTCCATTTTAGAGGTCGTGTATTTGTTGCCCTAGCTAATGGTCAGTGTTGTATATTTGTACGCTCACCAACGAATGGTCATTGGGATTTTACCAAATATCTGATTATCGATATGAGTCAAACAAATCAACTATCAGCTGATAACTCTAATAAGAATACAACTCCAGGAACCTCTTCCCCTGGTTCATCTAATCCTCCGACCACCGCTTCTTATAGCATCCGATGTATGGAAGTAACTAAAACTTGTGTATGGCTTGGATATCGTAACATGGTTCATATTCTTGACCCAAATGGATTGAAAATCATTCACACTTTAACTGTCCATCCTCGTAAAGAAACACAAGTCCGTCAACTTGCAGCAATGGGTGACGGTGTTTGGTGCAGTATCCGTTTAGATTCAACGTTACGTCTTTATTCAGCACTTAAACCATACCAGCATCTTCAAGATGTCGATATTGAACCCTACGTGTCCAAAATGTTATCCTCGAAAGCTTTCAGTTTCATCAGAGTAACGGCACTTAAAGCGAGTAACAATCGCCTCTGGATAGGAACAGGTAACGGTGTTATCCTCAGTATACCCTGTGATAAAGTTAATTCAACCAACGGTGGATCAATTTCAAGTACCTCTGGTAATGGATTAACCAGCAATTCACATAAATCCACTGGTGGTGGTCAAAATGATTCGAGTACAACAACAACATCATCTACAACCACCCTAGTCTCTGAAAGTGACTCTGGTCCCATTTCGATTGCCACTTTCATTCCCAAATGTAATCCGTCACAAAATCAATTATCTTACCATGGACACAAAGATTCAGTTAAATTTTTCATAATGTCCAAAAATTTAATCATGAGCGGAGGTGAAGGTTACATTGATTTCCGATTGAATCCTGAAGATGAAGCAAGTTCATTATCGAAAGGTGATCGATCTCACCTGATTGTTTGGGAATTGAACTCATGAAGTTGAAACAATTTTTATTCAATTTCCACATGAAGAAATGATAATTTGTTTCTTTTTTTTCTTCCTTCATCATCTCTTAACTGTACTCTCTTTTTCTGTTTAATTGTTGTACAGAAAAATCAAACAGAATCTTAATTGAGTTAAATTCAATTACCAAGACAATTGAACTTAACGACTATTGAATGTAAATTTAATTTTATCTTAATTACTCTTTACCCTCTCAACCAATATCCCTTTTGCTTATACATATTTAATATAAATACATATATATTGTAATTGTGATTAGTTAATTCACATTCCCAATCAATCAACAACAATTGTAATATTACAACAAAACACAATATAATAGGCTAATCTTTTAATCTTACAGATTAGTCTAATTACTTCAAAGTAATATAATTGTTGTAATTACAATATACATAAATATGAACTGGACTCATATTCTGATTAAAATGATTGATTGAAATGTGACAATTAAACATCACAAATAAATTGAACATGTTTTAACTAATTGAAAGAAAAAGAGAAACACAATTAACTGTAAAAAGCGACAACTTAATTTCTCTCTATTCTTTAATCAAAATTTTACCTTTGATTGTTTAATTCAATTGGAAACTTTTCCTTTCTTAATTGTTTACATTGTTATTAACTTTTTTTTTCTGGACAATTAATCCTCGACATTAATGTGCAATTTTCACCAAAGAAGCATGATAATTGTTTGTATTGATTATATATTAACTCTAACGATTATTAATTTATATATATATGATTAAGGCCAACAAGATAAAAGTTAATGACAATTGTTAAATTTAAACTTGATCAAATTACTTTGATTCAATGTTTAATACGATAACATTTTCAATTACAATTTAAATAATCATCGAGAACAATTAAACTTTAACATGTACTTTGTATCGTTTTGCGTTTGTTGTTTGATTGTTTATCACAACTTTGATTTCGCTTCATGATTAACGTTGAAACGATTAGAGGACAATTTGAAACTATGGTTATTCAAGTCTCGTTTTAATGGTCAGTTAATGGTCAGTTTCATATATCAATGTTTTCATCAGAAACTTTTGTTTTCTCACTCAAATTAATACTCAAAGCAACTGAAAAGCTTGTGGGAAAATGAACCATATCTTTAGAGTGATTTAAGTGAAAACCATTAACTTATTAAAATGATAGAGTCAATGAGAACCATTATGACATTGATTAAACCGTTAATTTGTTACAAGTTAACTAATTGCGATTCGGACAATGGTCATCGTGGTGAAAAAGGTGACGGAAATGATGAAATAAAGAGGATGAATATCAACTGAAAAGTTCAATGTTAATGAATAGAAAGTTTAGTTTTTCATCTTGATTAATTTTCCATTTTTTTTTCCTCTCCTCAATTACCACTGACCAGCTGATTGATTTACGTAAATATACTGACCATTAGAAATTTTTTCGCGATGTTGACAAACGAGAGAACGATGTATTCAGTCATGTCCAAAGGTGGAAAAGTTTGAATACCCTGAAGAAAACAATTAAAGAGATGAACTTTGATTGGTATGATTATCTTTTACCATGAAATTCATGATCAATCATCTTCATCTTCTTACTTGAACATCAACTATCAATTACTGTTGATACTTAATTACTTGAGGTGGAAAAGGTGATCAACAAGATGATGATGATGATGATGATAATGATGATAATGATGAGAACTCAAGTTCCAAGGGAGAGTAACGATTAACAAATTCTCGTCAAAGGGATTTACCGTTATAACTAAATTGTTCCCAAAAATAGTTACCACGAAGTTAACGAAATAATAACAAATATTTTTATTACAATTCTATTATTCTGATAGTTCACCATTCATCACGATTAATAATATAAGAAGAAAATAATTACAATTAGAAGAAAATAAAAGATTAACTAACAGAAAAACAATCAAAGTTTCCAAAATGATGGAAAATCAGTTAATTATATTGTTATCATTCTGATTAATCAATGTTGTCATTTCGTTACCGTTATTTAAAGATAACTGTAAATAATTAACTTTCTTGAGGTTAACCTTAATTGTTAACTTATATATTGTCGGGTAATCAAATGTTATGTTTATCAAATGGTTGATATGATAAAGTTTAATTGTCATCAGTAATTTCAATCAACAGTTAATCAACAACAAATAAAACTGATTAAGAAAAGTTTCCAAGACATAATATTATCATTTTAAAACCAATGATAATCCAATAAAACCTCAGCACTGGATTTAAAGTTGAAACATCTATCGGGTTAACTCAATTGGATTAAGATTAGATGTATAATTAGATTGATCCAGTTACTTGAAAGAAGAAGAAAAAAAAATCCATTTTAATGATTATGAGAAATGAATGATTGTTGGTGAATTTAATTAACTGATTAAATGAATTGTATTAATATTCATTGAGATGATCATCATCATCCTCATTAAGATGAACATGATTAAGATTATTTTATTGGAAATAATAATTAGATGGTTGATTCATGTTCAAGCATACGAACGATTTGATTTAGTTTAAATTGTGTGAAAATTGAATAGTTTATGATCATCATGATTTAACTGATATAATCATGATTAGATAATCATCTTGATTTCCATCAGAATTATTAATTATTTTAACAGAATTTTTGTCGACAAATTGATATTCGATCAATAATAATGAGGATCGATTTTTTTTATTGGTCGAAATAAAAATAACGGTACAATTGGAATCGAGTTTTCGTAAATTCAGTTGAGAGATATGAACTTTTCAGTCCACTGAATCATTTCCTGGGGGTCAAGAGCTGACTGACCATTCACCTTAGAAGATGAGAAACTAGTCTGATGAACTTTACCTTTCATCTCATTGAGTTTTCAACCATTTCCCCTGAACTACTTGAGTTAATATCCTGACTAATTAGCTTCGATTTAGTAATTAAGTTGAAAAGTTTGTTCAACATGAATGATTAATAATTTCCAACAGAAACTAATTGTGATCAACCGGAAATTGTGGTCAAGTTGTCAATTCCGTTAATCAATTGATTTAAATGGTAAATTGTCTGATTGTTGACTGTTGGTGAGATTAGAAAAAAAATTAAATAAAAGATAAACTAAATTGCTAACCAACTGAGTTGATTAGTGTTAACTGAATCAACGTTAATCAAAATCCTGATGAGAAATCTAATCAACACATAATTAATCATTAATCGTTAAACTCAATGATTAACATGAACTTTATTTGAATACAGAAAATAATTCACAATTAGATCAATCCAATTGATTTGTCTGAATCCAACAATCAACGTAACTGTTTACAAATTTTTTTTTTTTCATGACATTTCATTGAAAACAAATTAGATTATTATGTTGATTGGGAACAATTTAAATGGTCACAATTAAAGTTAACTGTTAACTATTCAAGGTAATCATTTTTAATTGTTAGATAATCTTAGTGTAAGATGTTTAATTGTATCAACAATTAAGGCTCTTTGAAACAAATCTTTAAAATCAACAATTTATTATTCAGCTCACAGGTTAACATTAAATTATATTAATTTAATTAAGTTAATCCAGTTATCATTTGAATGTAACAAAAAAAAAATTGTTTTCTTTTGAATAACAATTAAGATTTCAACATCTCATAAAGATTATTATAAGATGGCAATTTGTTAATTGTTGATGGTTTTTCAACAAATCTAGAAATCTTGATTAATCGTTAAAGTTAATTGTTGTTGTTGGTCTCTGATCACCATTTCTAATCAATTTACTTGTCACAATTTGGTTCATATTGAAATTGGTTGATTATCATTGGGATGATTAGATGGCTAAAACTAATCAGTGTTAATCAAATCAAATTAAAGAGACACTTCCGTAATTGTCTGTGATTAATTATCGTTTAATTATATCAATAGTTGATCAACAACAAAAAAAAGTGTTTACATGATTTTTTTTTCTGGTTGATTAACAATTAACAAGATAACCAAATCAAATTAACCATCAAGTCAATGATAAGACAATAATTAATGAAAAACAAAACTGTATCATGATCAATGTGATTATCTTAATCTTAATCACTATCATTTAATCATGCTAATTGTTGGAAAAATACAAAAACTTTAACAAACAAATCGAGATTACAATTAACCTTATCAATTGAGAAAGAGAAATGTAATTAAGATCAAATTGTGAAGCAGTTAATCAACTCGAATCATATTAATAATAATCTAGATGGAATTGTAATAATTAATTAGAATTAGGAAAAAACAAATCAAAATCAATTATTTCAAATATCGTAAAGTTGATCAGAGTTAAAATTGTTCAGCTAATTACAATTAAATTGACGAACAGCAACAATTTAAGATAATTAGGGAAAATATTAATTAATTAAAAGTTTTGTTATTGTTTCCGGTTAATCAAATTTAAAATTACTTAATCGTGATTAAATATATTGATATAATGGAGTAGAAAATTATTTGATAATAAATTTTGATTGTGATAATTGAAATTAATCTGACTTGAGGCTAATCAACAATTAGATTAAGATTGAACTTTTCATTTCAATTCAGTTAATTCAGCAACTAGATAAGGATATTGAGAGAGAGAGGAAAGTAAATTAATGATTAATTAACTTTCAATGTTGTTGATTGTAAACAATCAATGGATTTAACAACAATTTAACTACAGAAAACTGGACAGTTACATGATTAATGACCAATTGCTTCTGGTCACCAACAGTTAATAACAACAACGATAATAATAATAATCATGTTAACAGTGATAATAACATCATTTACCAAACCAATTAGATGAAGTAAATGACTATGATGATGATGATGATGTCGATGATGATTAGATTTAATTGTGTTTAATTCACTTTGCAACAATCATTGTGATCACAATTTGTTGATTACATTTATTTGGTGTAAAAAAATTGAAAGGGAGATTAAGGTCAAATTGTATAACTGTTATTTAATTGTGAAGGTTAAATTTTGGTTGTGTATTTGATCACAATTAACTTTGAGCCTCAACTAACTAATTTAGGGTTAAACAATCAACGTTTTTTAATGATTGTAATTAACAGCAAATCAAATGTAAGAAAAAAAAGAAAAGTTTATCAAAAATTTTCATCGGAAAGGAAATGTTTTAACTGTCCAATTGTTGGTTAATTGTAGTGGCAATTAAATTAACTAATGTAGAAGAGAGAAAATATTTAATGTAAATTAACAGTTAATTGTGATTAAGAGCAATATATCCCAGGGCTAAATTGTGTTTATAAGGCAAAGGAAACCATCAGTGATTAACTAATTTCCAATTTTTCCGATAAAATTAATAAATTTTTCTTCTTAATTTGATGATTTTTTTGTTAATCGTCATAAATTAATTGCGATTATGTTAATTTACCTGATCCGTTTTCATGATTAACGTATTATGTATACATTGTAGTAAACTGACAATTAGTAAATCATATTATTGGGACTTTGATTGTTGATTAACAGTTGAACCAATCTAGTGGTAAATTATAATTAACTATCAGGAGAAAAAAGTAAAAGTTAATTGTAACATTAAAATCATAAATTACTATTGGATTAACTTGTTGATTTTGTCGTTAATTAAGGTTAGATTTTGATTTGGAAAGGTGATAATTATCACAAAATTAATCAAAATCAATCAATTGAACAATCAACTAACTGATTATTCAATGAAAAAGTTTCACAACAACAATTTAAATCGCGGGAAAAATAAACGGTAAACAAAATCTAGATCACAATTAATCAATGAAACATTGACGATAATATTGATTACCTGTAATCATTTTGTTTTTGTATAAAATTAACGGTTAATTTGATTGTTATCATTTAAATTGTTAGCAAATTGGAAACGGATTGAGTTTCAGATGAGCCTGAACAACAAAAAAAATCAGAATCAAATGAAGATGATGATGATGATGATTATTGTGATTTAGATGATTATCATTAAAGGAAATGAGAAGATAATTTATCTTTTCAAGAATAGATTCAAAAGTTGGAATCAGGATGATGATGTTCATCATCATTATCATGAAGATATAATTGTAATCTGAAACTCCAAATGAGATAAACATGATGAATATTCAGTTGAAACTGAAACATTTATGATACTGTTTTTCCTACAAGAATTTAACAATCTTCAATCTTGATCTTAATTCAAACAATCAAATTTGATTATAATTAAAGAAAAAAAACTCTAATTCTAAAAATTGAAACAATTTATCAAATTACAATTCTAATTGTGATTGTAATTGTAATTGTGATCGTTTAACTTTTTTACAACAGGGAAAAAAATCCTCACGAATCGTTGAGTTCGAGGCCTGAACTTTAGGTACTCTTGAAAATCGAGTGAAACTTTTTCCCCATTTAAATGTTAATTGTTCAATCTAATTATCTGATAAATCACCAAGTTCATTGATTTAATTGTGAATTTATGATCAGCATTATTAAAGGTTTACATGGTCAATCGGTGCGATGGATTAACGCCTCTCATAATTAACCTCAAGTTAATTATTGTGAGACAAAAACAATTATTGTGATTAATTAATCACAATCAATATCGATTTTACTGATTGGATTAGTTGATAAAATGATTAATTGTTGAATTAAAGTGAGAAAATGATAAAACCATCAAAAAGCAAGTATACAAAATATTGGACATTTACCTTGATTAGTAAATTGCAGTTTTAATTGTTCATATCGGTAATCAACACAATCAGTTGAGAAAGTCCCGAGAATTGAATTTAAACAAACTAATCGTTAATTAACTGAACAAATTTATCAAAATTAATCAATTCAATTGAATTGAGTTTCTCTCTTTCACTTTATTTGGATTTTGTTTTAATTAATTTGGATACAAAATCGTTAATCAATAACTTCCAGGTAAATTGTTGATTTAAAATTAATACGATACGTTAATTGTTATTAAATCAACTTATCCTCGAGCAAATATAATCACAATTAAATCATTTTTTCTCATGACATTTGATTTATTTATCGTAACAATTTAAATTATCGTAAACAAAATGGTTACCATAATAATATTATCATTACATAAACTGTTGAAAGTAACAATCAGTTAATTGGTTGGATATATATTGTTGTTTAAATTGTTGATTGGCCATTTAAATTTTAATTTAGATTAAATTGTTTACAATTTAAATTGGCAAAAGCAAAAAATAAACAAACAAACAATCAACAAGAAAACAATCAGAAATTGTAATTAGATTCAATTGGTAATAATAAATTGCTACAATTAACAAAGTAACAATCTCGAAAAATGTTTGATCAACTCTTTTGATAATTTAACCATTTAAATCAAAAGTGATAATCATCATAAACCAACAACATCATGTTGATAGTAATTAACTTGATTACTTGTAAATGATGAAAGTAGATATTGGTCAAGAAAATAGTGATGCAATATTTATTATCAACTTCCTCATCAGCTGATGGTCATTTTCAATCATCAATCGTAATCAAAACATTTGATTATTAATCAAATCAAATGATCAACTTGATGAAATGAAAAAATTTGTTGTTCCTTTCATTTAATTTGATGAAATTTGTTTTACCTTAACGGTTATCAGATTCACCCTTTTAAATTGTTGCTTACAATTAGAATTGAAATTATCATTAATTATCTTAATCATGATGATAATGATGATGATAGGCTGGGTTTCCGTTGGAAACAAGATCTTAATTGTAATCTAATTAGCTGATTAATTGTGATTGTTTCTAAACATTTTTCAACACAATTTATCATAAGGTTTGTATTAATATTTGTTTGTCTCAATGAAATTAACGTTGCAGATTTAATTTGTAGCTGAGTTTTGTTAATTGTCATATTAATGGGCATCTCATGTTTACAGATTAAGGTGAATATGGGACATGATAAGTGACATTAATTGTCCACTTTGTTGGGCTGATTAGGACGCTAAAAACGTGCTAGGTCAGTGATGAACTTACCGAGTGACCAGGACAAAGTGTTAAAAATAATCTAGTCAAAAATTTGGGTTAATTTACCTTTGGGAATCCAGTTTAATGAGAAAAAGGTAATTGTTGATTAACCAAAGCTGCTTAATGATTAACAATTAATGTGGTAACAAAAGGTAAAATTTGACAACAATTAACAATAGATTCAGTCATCATTTAATCATCATCATCATCACTTATTGTCAACGGAAACCATTTGATTGGATGTGTGATAAAAAATTCATTAGAACTCATTTAATCCGTTAATCTGTTAATCCTTTTTATGTCTATGGATTAGTTTGCATCTTAATCTTAATTGATGATTATCATCTTGTAAAGGAAAATGATTTGATAATAATTTTCTATCTTTCTCTTTGCAATTGTAACTAAATTCAGTTTCATGATGGTTAATAATTGGAACTTGCTGATGATCAGGTGAAAGTGAATGATGAGAAAATGATGATGATAGAAATGGAGAGAAAATATTAATTGAAATTGGGTCAAATGATGAGGAATGATGAAGATAAAAATTTAGGGTAATTTAAGTTGGTTACAAGTTTTAAATCAAATCATCATCTCGAAGATGATTATTATTGTGATGATGAAGATGATTAGTTAAACTTCCTGCAATTCATTTCATGGTTTATGTTAACAACTTTTTTCTTCATACTGATTGTCTTATGAAATGATGATTAAAATGATTTACTTTTTCATGGTAAACATGATGATCAAAGTAGTTGATTAATATTATATTTTTTTTGCTTCTTCTGAGCAAATGATTGGGAAAAAAAAGTGAGTGATAAAAATCAAAACTGAATCAAATCAATGAAGTTTAATGCAAATCAATTGCAATTTCAATTTGATTTGATTTGATTTGAGTTTTAATCAACAACAACAACAAGAAAAGCAAAGTTATCCATCAAAATTTGATTTGAAACAATTAACCATTTTCAAAGTGATTGGTGATTCTATCTAACAATCTATTATTATCTTAGGATGTTAATTGTTTACAATTGGATATTGATTGTCGATGAGGATGAGGAAAAATGATTTACACCGGATTATCCTAATCCTGGAAATTTAGTTTGTATATATAAGGGATAAGGTCAAGTTCGAGTTAGAACAAGATGAAAACAAGTTCGATAATGACGATCAGGTTACTGATTGTGTCGATGATGATGATGATTAGATTGATTGTTGCCAAGAAATTAAGGTGAAAATAAATGTGAAATTGTGGATAAGTTCAAGATCGATATTTACAATTAATATTATTATTACTTTTTCTCCTTGTTTATCAAAAAGAAGAAAGAAAATAATGAATTGATTTAATTTGTTAATATCGATCGATAAACGTTAATTATCAACAATTTACTCATTTATAATAAATAATTTTCACTTTTTATTAATTTAGTTCAATGTGTCCGCAAGGGTTTACAATTAGCTGTATTGAGATTCAATCAGTTTCATCATTAATTTAGTTTTGTTTCTGTAAAGTTTTGATTAGTTTTTGTTTCTTACCTGTTTATCATTATGAACATGATTGATGAACTGGATTGAAAATTATTATAATTATCATGATAATCAACTAATGAAGTGAAAGTGAATGTTATTTAGCTCACACACCTTTAATATCCCAATGTTAATGTTAATTTTGGGTTAAAACAAGGAAAATATAATAAATTGTAATCAGTTTAAATTAACAGTTACAATAAGTAACAATTAATTAATTGGGATGTGTATGTAATACTTCAGGTCCAATAGAGCTTAAGGTTTAAGGAAATAATTAACTGAGTGATGAGTTAGATTATCTCTTAATCAAATTAGAATTAGCAAAAAGAATAAGTAACTTACTCCTTAATTGTTAATTTCTTTTTTTTGTTTCGAGAATTTCAATCTGATTGCTGGTTTCGAAATCCTGGTTCGAGTTCCGTTAGGCCGAACATCGAATTTGCGTTGAACTTTAGTTCAGGTAAAAATAGGAACCAGAGAGAGAGAGAGAGAGTTTGAGATTCGTGGGGAAAGATGAACAATTAGATTTCGACCTCAGATCATTGAGAAACTTTCCATTGGTATGATGGTGAGAAGATCTTTTCGTTGACTCAGAGAATTGAGAGTTCGAAAAGGTGATCGATGATTCTTGTAGATGGTAAAATTTCAATGGAATTAAATTCATTTTCTTTCTTGGTCTCGATCAAGATTCGAACGGGGAAAAGTTGATCACTAAGATATGAAATAGTTCGTGAAAATTGGTAACAATTAAGTGTATCTGATTGTACGAACAGCAAATGAGCTACAGTTTTCTTAATGAAGAGCAATTAAATGACTGAAAAGACCTTTAAAATTATCAACTGATTGTAATCATTTGGTTAATTTGATTAACTAAACGATAATATTAGAAAAGTTATCTAAGAGATTTAAATTGTTTCGAAATAGTTAAACGAAAGATTTGCTATTAAATTATGATAATTAAAGGACAAGTGATAATGTATCCAAGATGATATCAGATAAAGTGAGTTAATTGTTGATTAATTTTCACTTTCCTTTAATTTTGAATTGATTATTAATTGTTGTTTGTTGTTGTTTGTGATTCACAAAATTGAATAACATTAATGAAACAATAAAAGGTTACGAGATAAGTTAAAGATAATAAGTAGGCGTTCATATTATGATTGTTGTTGGACTCGTTGTCCGAACGGGTTCATGTTCGTTAGCACGTGATGAGAAAAAGAAAGAGCCAAAAAGAAAGACAAGTCTCTCTTCATATTCGTCATCATCTTTTTACTTACTTTTTCTCTTTCCTTCAAGAGAAAAAAAAATCATGTTCGCTTTCTCTTGGCCTCATCTCGAATTAGCCTAAATTTGGTTTACTCCCGCAACTCTTTCTCTCTCTCCCTCTCTTCGTCATCTTCCTTTCTCTCTCTCTCTCTCTTCTTCTTCTTTCTTATTCTTTCTCTCTCATCTTCATCATCTTCATCATCCCCTCCCTCTTTCTCACACTGATCTGTAAGAATAGTCAGACTCAATCGCGAATCAAGTCCACTTTCGACTTTACCGTTTGACCATTAGTATGAATCGAAAACGTAAGTAAAAACTTATAACTGTAAATTAAATTGTTCTTTTCTGTTATTAATATAAACAATTTTCTAATCTCTTCTTTTAATCTATCTCCTAATCCAATAGAGATTAACCAATTGTATCAGTGAATGTTGACCAATTATGGAATTGTAACCAGATTTTAATCTGGATCTTTTTTTTCCCTTCTGAGGATTCACTGTAACTCTCTTTGCTCTCTGTCTTAATTACAATCAAACAACGAAATTGTGTTTCAATTTAATTCTCGCCGGATCATATAAGCATCATCACCATCATCATCATCATCATAACAATCTAACAATTAACAACATCTCTACGAATCAATTTAAAGTGTTTGTGCAATTCCAACATCAAACATGTTCCAACAATTTACTCCAAGTTTCATATGTTTAATATTAACTGTTACTCTTTCTAACGGAATATTACTTCCTCGTCGATTATCACCTGAGAATCATGATGAGTCCATTTTATCGCCGGTTTTCAGTCCACTTCAACTCGAAGATACTTTTCACCTTGCCAAGGACATTGTCGTTCAACGACGTAAACTCGAGGCCAATCTTGAAAGAGACGGTAAGACTATTAATCTATCATGATAATCTCACCTTAATCCAAGAGTTTGATCCAATTTTAAGAAAATCAAATCAATCGTTAATCAGAACAATTAAATTTCAATATTTCACTGATTATGATGATTAGAGAGCTAGAAAATCAGTGTCAATTAAATTAAATGGCAAGTTGATTAATTAATTAGCTAAATTACGTTGATTAATTCATACATCATAAGAGTGTTTGAATTAAAGATGATTTTGTGTTAATTGTTGAAGAAAAGTTTATTCTTCCTGTAAATTTAATTTGATTTGATTTACTAATTGTTGATCCATTTTGAAGATTCACAACCTTCATCATTTTATTACAATTAAATTATAAACAATTAGTTTATTGACTAATTGACCTTACAAGATTAATTGGTTAAGAGTTATTACAAGGAAAATTAATCAACAATTAAAATGAAAATCAATCAATGTCAAAGGGAAAAGAAATTAACTTTCTCAATAATTTAATTTTAGATAAACAATTAACTAACCACTAATTGTATTCTCAAGATTTTTTTTTTTCAATTGCAATCAAATTAAATAAAGTCAACAAGTTTATCAACCAGGAATTAATATCATAATCATCATACTAATTATAAATCTAGACTGAAACAATCAACAATCAAATTAAAAAGTTAAAAATCGTAATTGAAAAGTTGAAGAGAGAGAGAGAGAAAAAAATTTTAAAATCAAATAAATTACACCCAAAGTCTGAATAATTTATATCACAATTAACTTTTAATTTGATCCAAAATGAGCATCACAATTAAAACTAATCATTGAGACACAATCTTAAATTACTAACAACTTTTTTTTTATACTTTTCCATTCATATTAATATATTAAAAGAAAGTAAAAAAGATTAAGACAAATCATCCCAATGATTTAATTAATCAAACCCTTGAGCAAATGATTATTACTTAATCATGTTAATCAGTTTACAATTAACAGTAATCATGGTAATAATAATAATAATATCCAATAAGAATATATATTAATAAGTATATATATAAATCGGTTTAAAGGTCAGTCTACAAAAACGATTCGGACATTATGATGTCGACGATAATTATTACGATTAGTCTTATGTGTAAGAGAAAAGCAAAAATCAACTTTTTTTAATTGTGTCTCATTAACTTTTCCAACTTGTTATATTAATCTGTCAATATATCACTTTTGATCGGTTGATCATGTTGATCAGCATGATTATTACTTAATCATTTCCCTATGATTAAAGCTCCTACGGCAAAGTATTAACAGTCTCTCATCATTTTTTATATTCTCATTTCCATCTTAATATTGTTATTACTTATCGACGCCTTGTTAATCATTTGTACCAACTACCGATTGACCTGGAAAACTGATTTCGCCAAATCTATCACAGTAGGCCATACTTTCATCATCTTCATCTTCATCTTCATCTTCATCCTCATCATTTTCAGTTTCATCTTCTTCATCCTCTCTCTCTCTCTCTTTTGTATTAGGTGTTTATTTTTGATTCATCTTCATCACTATTATTATCATTATCATTTTGTCTCTCACTTAACATTGTTTGTGATTGAAAACCTAATCACAACAATTTAAACAATTGGCAAAGTGATTAGTAAATCAATCGTTGTTATCCTAATCTTAATCTTGATTTAGAAAATAATATCAATCAACAACCTTTGAATCTGTTAATCTGTTTGTCTTTGTATCAATTTAACTTTTCTTGGAATAACTTTTTTCGTTAACAAATTTAATCCAGTTAATCCGATTAAAACTTTTCTATTCTTTAATAATTAATATCAAAAAGTATAAAGAGGTAATTTAAATACGTGTTATCATTAGATGGTCAGTGAGATGATAAATTGATCCAATTGGTCAAGAACTTGAATCTCAAAACTGGACAAAGTTTTCCAAATACTAATTAATAGATCTTGAATCTTTAATTAGTAGTTATTGTCAATCAAGTCCATAGAGGACACACAAAGAATTAGTAAAGATATTAACTGTTGGATTGTCACTTTCACTGAATGACCTTAGTGGTTATTAATTAATATCATTTTTTTTGACAAGAACAATTAATTTTGACCCTTAGGTGAATGAAGGTTTAATTATAAAAAAAAGAGTAAAGTTAATTGTTGCTCATCATCAACTAGAAGTATCCAACTAATAACCATTTCCGTTGTCCAGTTAATTGAATAATTATTTTACCTTCGATAATTGAGTTGCAATTAACAGTCCAGTCCAGTTAATTAATCCTAAATTGTGAATTACAGGTAACAATTAAAAAAAAAGATGCTCAAATTTTGACCTTATTCAACGTTGAATATATAACATAAAGATGAGTCTCATTTGGACCATCATCATGTCCAAGTATTTGCTCAGTGTAATCAGATAATGATGATGATGATGATGATGATGATGATGCGTGGGGATATTATTACTTGTCTTCATCTCTTTTTCATCCTCATCATTGTTTTTTTTGCTACATTTAATTTACTTTGATAAAGATTCATGTTTACTTCCCATGATCTTGTTTTCACAATCAAAATTAACCATATTAACGTAATAATAATAATAATATAAAAGTTCAATGGTCAATCTAATCCAATCTCATATGATTCATATTATTTTTCATGTTGATTAAATAAACAGGTAAGATTAAAATTAACTGTACAACAATCAACATTATTAAGATAACAATATGAAAAAAAGTAAACATTTAAATTCAACATGAATGATAACGGAACTTTTTTTTTGTAATTCTTACCTTTACCTGAAACTGATTAACTATTAATGTAAATTATCATGATGATAATGATGATGATGATGATGGTTATTTTAATAACACAATCAAAAGTAATAATAATCATGATAATTATGTTAAGCCTGATGATGATCATGTAAAAATGAAGATGATGATGATATTCAACTTGTATTTAGAATCTAAATTGAATTGAGATTTAATTCTGTAATTCAGAATGTTAATCAGGATTAGAAATTGAAATTTAATCAATATTACAATTTATTTAAAATTAAAAGATGATGAAATAGTAATTGAAATTAATCTCGATTAATTAATAATCAATCAATATGATGAAAATATCGTTGAACTGATTGATTGAAATAATAATAGCAGTTGATAAATTGACCGATTTCATTGAGAGAAATGTTAACAATTAAATTTGATTACCATTGAAATGTTGTTTAAATTTATCATTATTATATTGTTACACAATTTGTTTATTGTAATACTAAATCAATTGTTAATTGTTGATTAATAGAATTAAATAATCTCTCTCTCTCTCTCTCTCTCTCTTGATTAAATCCATTGAATTGACATAAACTTAAACTTGACCCTATCAAATGTTAATTGTTGTTAACAATCAACAGCAGCACCAATTGGTTTGTATTGGTAAAATTGATTGTCATCTAAATTTAATTGTCCAACAAACAACTTGTCTCATCAGTTAAACATTCAAAGTTATCATGAATCTATTATTAGTTAATAATGTTATTACAACGTTATTAGTTTGTTATTGTGATTGTTGTTGCCCTGTTGATTAGGTGAATGGTCAAGATGATGATGGTCACTTTTGATTAACCCTCTTGAGGCTATTTTTAATTCACAAACAAATATACAAATCAAACAACCATAATAGTAGAAACATTTTGGCCTCGATTTTTTGTTTCTCTCCGCCGACTTAATATCTTTTCACTTATATTCAAATGATTCCAATTTCTTTCACTCAATCGATTAACAGGATTAAGGATTAACACGAATTAATTAATTGTATTATCTGATTAATAATCATATTCGTGTATGGGTGGGCTCCTTTATCTTGTGTAATTATCATGTCATCGTCTTTGCTATCACCTTAATTAAAAGATAGATGGATAATTGTTTCACTAATTAACATGATTAACCTTTGAAAATTCAAGTTTCATTTTTGATTGGAAATTTTTTCCAATCATTTGATGAAATTTATTCACTCTCAATGAATCGTTATCATAATTAACTGATTAGATAATTAATCTTTCATCTCTTGATATATATATATCAAGTTAATCTTTGTAGTTCCGGTTCTTGGATTGATTTTTTTTTCGCTTCGATATTTGATTAATTTGATTATTATTAATGAATAACTTTCGATTTTGTTTTTCGATTTGATTATTGATGATAAATTTTTAATTCTTCCAACAGGTTTGATAACTGATATGAGTAAAGAATCAGCTGTTACTCGTCATCAAGCAGTTACTACAACGTTAGAACGAGGAAATGATTTAGAAAAGCGCCAAGAAGTTTTTGAAGAAATGAGTAAACTTCTTGCTCGAAAGTAAGTTTTTCCGTTCTGTTTCAAAACGATTCATTCTGATTCACAATTAGATGATTAACTGGATAACTTTTTCTATATTTAAAGTATGTCCTATGATCCAATTGTACCCGCTGCAACTGGAATTGCATTAGCACGTATTGAACTAGTGGCACCCGAAACACGACAAGCAATAGCCAATTGTAAGGAAGATCAACATTTCCATTGTGATCCATATAAACCATTCAGAAATTCTGACGGTTCATGTAATAATCTTCACAATCCAAGCTGGGGAACACCATTCAATTGTTTCACTCGATTGATTCCTCCATCATATGCCGATGGACTATCAGCTCCTCGTATCTCAGTGACCGGAAGTTTACTGCCCAACCCAAGAGTTTTATCAGCTGTACTTCATCGGGATCTAAACTACCCTGCAACTTACACCCACATGACTATGCAATATGGTCAATTTTTTTCCCATGACATTGCCTTCACTCCAAGTTCAAGAACAAGTGAGTTAGAAGTTCCCAATATCAACCAATCGATATCACAATTAATACTCAAATAATTGTATTTCCTTTTCCTTTTTCCACAGAGGATGGTAAAATGATCCAATGTTGTCCACCATCACCAAATAATCACCCTCAATGTTACCCAATTTTGGTTCCAAAGGAGGATCCATTTTATAGTGGATACAATGAGTATTGTCTTAATTTTGTCCGAACTGCAATGTGCCCACAATGTAAATTAGGTGAGTAACTATTAATTAATTGTCAATCAATTGGAAATCTAATTGAATTTTATCTCTTTCCCATCGGATGCATTTTCTTTAGGACCAAGAGAGCAAATGAATCAAATCACCTCCTTTATCGATGGTTCCATGGTCTATGGAAGCATGGAAAATGAAACTCGATCACTTTGGACTCGATCTGGACCAGGTAAGTTAAAGAGAACCCGAAAGTTATCAACAAAAATATATCTATTAATTTCTAATCAGCTGGAAGAATGCACATCTCTGTGGATGCTAATGGAGGTGAATTGTTACCTCATTCACCTGAGCCCGATTCTGATCAATGTAGTAAACCTTCAGAAAACATGTATTGTTTCAAAGCAGGTAAGATGATAATTCTGATAATGATGATGAAAAATTGGAATTGAAATCGTAATGAAATCGTATTTTTTTTCTCATTTATCTAAATCAAGGTGACAAACGTGTGAATCAACATCCAGCACTTACCTCACTTCATGTTGTCTTCCTCCGTCAACATAATAAAATTGTCAATGAATTAAAAGCAATCAACCCACACTGGGATGGTGAAAGACTTTACCAGGAAGCAAGGTAAACATACACTACATCAAATTAACGGTTAACAATTAACTCAAAATCACAACTAACTGTGCAAAGACCGGTAAAGAGTTAAGACTTTATCGTAAATACAGAAACAACAATCAGTAAATTTATCAACAGAACAAAAAAAAACCTCCAACGCAATTACATTGAACATGATTATTTGGATTCTGATTGTGATTATATGAAATGATGAACGAAAATCCTGATTAAGGAAACTGATTGAAGAAGAAGAAAACAATTTAGATTTGATTATTTAAACCAATACATTGATTAACCTAATTTTTTTCTCTTCCATTGATCATTATGAGTATGATGATCATCCATCAACTCGTATTGTTTTAAATCATGTTTTCTAAATCAACCCAACTAAAGATTGATCATCAACCTTTACAAATTGCGATTCTTTCATTGTTTTTATCACTTAATTTTATTCAAATACTTTTTCCTTTTAAATCATCACCCAAATTTGATTGTGAGACAATTAATGATTATCATTTGAATTTTTGATCTTCTATCTCTCTCTTTCACTCAATTTAGACGAATCAATGTCGCTCAGATTCAGATGATTACCTTTGGTGAATGGCTTCCATTGATTATCGGTCCTGATGCTATGAAGTTCTTGAAACTTTACGTTCTCCCCTATGGTTTTACTGAATACGATCCTTACACTAATCCAAATATTATCAATGAATTTGCTGGAGCTGCTTTTAGATTTGGTCATTCATTGGTCAACAGTGTTTTCGCTGAGATTCTTGAGAATGGTAAACCTTCAGGTTATCGATTGAGGGAAAACTTTTTCACTCCATTCGGTTTGTATCATGGTCAATTGGATGCCGTTATTCGTGGTCTAGTTTCCCAAGCATCACAGAATCGTGATCCATTCATCTCACAAGATATGAAGAATCACTTATACCGACCAAAGGACTCACCCTATGGACTTGATTTACCAGCGTTTAATATTCAACGAGGTCGAGATCATGGTATCTCTGGTTACACTTCTTACCTTAAATTTTGTTTCGATGAAAAAATTTACGATTGGCATCAATTGGATCAATATATGCCCACATCTCAACGAACTAAATTCCAAAATCTTTACAAGTAAATGAAAACTAATTACTTTCTAGTTGACCATCAAATGATTAACCTTTTTTTCCTCTCTTAATCTCATCCATTATTTAGATCTGTTCATGATATTGATCTTTTCTCAGCTGGATTAGCTGAATATCCCTTACCTGGTGCTGCTGTTGGACCAACATTCACTTGTGTCATTGGTATTCAAATGTACAACCTTAAATTTGGTGATCGTTTCTGGTTTGAACATCGTGATCAAGCTGGATCATTTTCACCAGGTAATTAACTTTTAATCAACTAAAATAAACTAATTGTGAAGTAAAAACAAATCAAATAGTAACAAGTCATGAATGAATATGAAATCAAGTTAATTCATTCAACTCCTTTTACCCTCAGGTTAATTGTAAAAAAAAGTATGACATGAAAATCACATTGATAATCATTAACAACAATTAAAACTCAAAATGATTTCTTCAAATATGATTTAGCTTAAGAAATAGATTAACAATTAATATTATCTGATTATATTATTATTTGATATTAATAGTAATCGATACAATTAATTGGATTATGTATAAATTTGATATGATTAGGGTGTATTAGAGATTAACAAGATTAATTTAATTGCTGACCGATTATGACAATTGATTTAATCAGTTGATTGACCCGATAAAGAAGCCACGAGAATGCAATTTAATTATAAGCTTTTATTTTAATGGTGATGATTAAAATCAATGAGATTAATTTGAATGATGATGAAAATATTTGAGAATCGTTTTGATTAAAATCTAAACACTTAGTTAATTTAGTTAATCAATTTGATAGGAATTAAAATTATCAATTGAGTTGAAACTTTTTTTTTCTTTCCAAATCAATTATATAATCAATTGTTAATTCAATGAACCCTTTCACTTTTGGTTTTACTTAACCAACAATCAAATTGTTGTATAAATTAAATTGTTACAATATAAATCTATTATTAAATTGCTCTCCAGACAGTAGTTAGTTGATTAGTTAGTTAGTTAGTATTATTTATCATTAAATGACACCAATCAATCAGCATCAATTATATTTATAATATTAATCAACCATTGTCAAGTTTATTGGGATGAAAATTTCCCAAACTAATCAACTAATTGTTGTCTTAACAAAAAGCTCACAATTTAAAGATGATTAACTAATTGTTGTGAAAAATTTTTTCTCCTCTTCCAGATCAACTTCAAGAACTTAGGAAAACAACATTCGCTCAGATCTTATGTGCCAATAGTGACAAATTGAGTTATATCCAGAAAAATGTATTCCGAGGAGAATCACAAAGGTAAGAACACAATTAAGCTAAATTGTTAACAATTAAAATTGATTGTTAAGAGAAAACAAAAGTCTACAACAACAACAACAACAACATGATGCAAGAGAACAGGTTTATGAATGATTGTAATACTATTAACCATTGAACGGAAATTGTAACGGTAAATTTTCAGAAGCAAATTGTAAGTTTGTATTTTTCCTTTGACTGTGTTAATTGTTTCATCCAATTGAAAAGTAATTAGATTTTATTTTTATTTACCACGAGAATATCATCTAATATTAATTATTAATATTACTCTCGAGCACGCACTCATGCCTCACGCTTATCAATCTCGTACCAAATTAATTCATCAAAACGTGTTTATTTATTGTAGTTGCGAATGGTGATTAAAATGATTAGGAAAAGATGTTAAACTGAATCAAGTTAATTTAGAAATGATCATCATTTGAATGGTGTTTGTGTGTAGACTGATGAACGAAAAAACACCATTAACATACATTTAATCGTAACAATCAAGTTAATCATGGTTAAGATGAGTGAGTGAGAGAGAGAGAAAGGTTCACTATATGTAGATTAGTTGAGGAAATTTATTCATTATGATTAGTGATTAACAGTTAGACGATTCTGAGAGATGGACAAATGTTTGAATAATTAAATGTAGAAAAGGAAATAATCAAAAATTGTTTCGAACTGAATCAAATTAACCAATTGATGAGAGAAAGATTAACTTGTTAACTGTGATGAACACTTTTTTTTTCATCACTAATCCGGAAACAGTTTTATCATCATCGTGATTGTTAATGGTTTCAACACAATTTAAATTGTTGCGATGTGATGATTAATACATTTTCTGATTGTTAAAGTAATTTAATCAGTTGAAGTTTTTTTTTTCTTCATCTACTTTGCTTGAACAGTTTGAGACATTGATTCAAGTTGAAAGTGATTTTTTTCTTGCTTCTTGATTCTTTCATCAATTTAATTGTTTTCTCCTCACTTTCCATCATCAGCTGATTGTTGGCATGATTAACTAATTGTTTTACTCTTTTTCCGTTAATTTCAACAGAAATCCAGTTGTACCATGTAAATCACTTCCAACTCCTGATTTAAGGGCATGGAGAGAGACATTAAATTATCCTGGATCTGAGGTTCCAAACAATTATCATCCTTAATTAATTTCTAGGGAAAAACTTTTTATTTTTTAAATCTAATTTTAATTACTTTGATTGGACAATTAACAGATTTAAGATTATAATTGATATTAGCAAATAATCAACGACATGGGAACACAATTGAAGATTAATTTTTCAATTAATTCGCCGTTTTAATTAACTTGAAAATGTTGCGAAATCTAATTAGTAAAATTATCATGATTACATCTCATCAATTGTATACAATCAAATCATCAGAATCATCATCATCATCATCATCATCATCGTTATCATCTTAATGATTGTTACAATTAACGTTTCCATCAATCATGATCCATTGAATTTCAGCTTGAAAGAAATGAAATTGAAACGATTTATATCAAAAAGCAAATTAGATTCTAATTACAATCAATTGAATCTTTAATTATATCAATGAATATATTTTTTAATTGTGTTTTTCAATCAAACCTAAATTTCCCTGACAACAATTACCCATTATAATTATTAATTAATTAATAAATAAATGTAAATATAAAAAGAGAAAGTTGAGATTTTTTTTTGAAAAAAAAAATTCGCGCAAAAAAAGTTTGGTAATAATTAAAATCGTTGAACAATTAAAAGTTTCTCATGTTAATTATATTGATGATTAACATTGATTGTGATGGTTAATCAGTATTGATAATCTTGTATGAGCAATCAATTGGGATCCAGGTAATAATTGTAAATTGTTAACCAGTTAAATTAACAACAAGAGTAACAAGGTTTCCCATTGAGTGATTGATTGTTGATCACAATTAAGATTCAAGTTGATTTGTTGTTGTTAAATTTGTACATATAAATTGTTCAGGTCATAAAACAATTGGTTATTGATTATTAAATTGTGATTTAACTGTTACTCTTGTTGGTAATTGTTGATTACTGTTATAACAATAAACATTAAATTGTTATCATGAATCCGTGATAATCATTAATAAATTAAGGTTATCAAATATGAATTACAAATGATTAAGATGATTGTGATGAATTGAGTTTCCTCTGTTTACAATTAAGCTTTTTTTTCAGTTAATTTGAATAAATCTATTTCTTATTCATCATTAAATTGTAATCAACACACAAACAAAATTAACCTGCAACAATTTAATGAAAGTTTATTTTTAATGGGAAAATAAATTGGCCTGATTATATTAATAATAATCAACCATCAATTTATAATTAAACTACATGATACTGATTATGAATTAATCATCTTCAAAGAGATTAATTGGTTGACCATCATAATCAAATTGATTCTCGGGGAAAAAAAAGAGACTTTAATTATTGATGGAAAATTAATTAACTTCATCTTAATTGTAATCAAAGTTTATTGTCTTTGAATCAATCAAATTAAGTAAATATATATAAGATAAAAAGGTAATCATTGATTGTTCATTTATCGTCTTAGTGTTAATAGTTAATTGCTGTTAATTGAGGTTTACAATTGGTGAATTGGTGGATAGAAAAAATTTTTTTTCTAACAATCAACTAACCAATCAATCAATTGATGATCAATAACTTGATTGTTAACTTGCTAACTTTTAGACTTATTGAATTGACACTCAAGTTTAAAGAGTGTTCATTGCAAGACAATTAACAAGATAAAGAGAAATTAAATTGTGATTAATTGTTTTCTCAATGAGAATAAGTAAATTGTCAACAAATCTCAACTTCGATTGGAAATTTTAATCGAAAATTAGTTCGATTAAAATTCACTTGATGTCTCTGTAGATTTTTCATTTTGGCGCCTAATTGATTTACTTTTGAACATTTGGTCATCTCTTTAAAAGCGTTTTTTTTTGTTTTGACCAAATTGTTTACTAATCTCTTGTTGGATTAATTTTAATTGTTTAGAGTTTTTGTTTTCTTTAAGTGAATTTACTGGTATTGTAATGAAATAATGGGTGATCATGTTTTGTTAAACGAAATTAATATCGATCAAGTTGATAGATTGCTGGTTAAACACGGGAAAAGAGCCTTCGGTCCTTTGTCCGTGAAATCGGCCTGGTTACCAATCATCTTGACCAATAGTTTACGAGCAAGTTGTGGTGAAATTGTACCAATTAATGTGCAAACTTTGACCATTGAACAGCTCAATCAAATCACTCCACCTCGATGGTTGATTAAACTACGTAAAGGAAGAGTCCACGAGGAAGATATTGAAAAACTATTGCGTCTTGGGATTAATAATATAGACCAATTGAAAGGCCTAACTGATAGTTTTATGAGAGATGCTGGTATTGGATTGGAAGCTCGAAGGTCAATTAATAGGATAATCAAATCTCCAAATACATCGGATCTTCACTGTAATATCATTGATCTTCCTCATTCATCGTTACCGGAGCCATCAGGTGAATCTGATTCTATGGAAAGTAATTACTCTGATGCAAGTGAAAGAGGTGAAGGTGATAATACTAATCAAGTTCGACCGGTTTCCACAGAAATTGTTGAAAATGTGATCAGATTCATGACAAATCAAATGGAAATTCAAGATCCAACGGTAATGGCCAATTCTCATCGATATGTTCGCAGTGTTGTTTCACTTTTACTCCAAATTGTTGCAGGAAGAGTTCCAATTGTCAGGTTGATGCAAGTAGCCGGTTCCATTTGGGATCTTCTTAATCAATCAAACACCACAAGGAGATAATTCTGTTGAAAAGGAAACCCATGGAATCCATTAGACACATCGGACAAATGAACATCAAATCAACACTTTTCATCACAATTTTCATGTTCACTTTCATTTCCATCAACATGAAACATGTTATTTGAAATTCAAACCACAATTTAAATTATGGCCAATAGACTCGCCAAATAATCTAACCCAGTTACTTTAATAGATTTGCCATCTAAAATGATGATCAGTGATCAATAATATTTTAATTAGTCTCTAGTGATCAAAAATCAGTTACAAATCTAATTCAAGTCTTATCATCACCATGTAGACACAAAATTGTCTGATTGTATTCAACTTTTATAACTTTGTATTTTTATATCAAAAAGTTCATTACTTGATCATTGTTGATTTGAATAAAATTGTTAAGCAATTTAAGAGAAAAATATATTTCTAATTGTAACAATCAAAAAACAAGAGGAAATCTCAATTGTTATGATTAGTGTTTACATTTTCCAGTCAGGTGACTTTGAGAATCTCATTCACAGCTGATCACCAACTCGTGGTTGTTTATAGTTACATTGATTTTTATTTTTCCTTTTTTTTTAAATGTTTTTTTGGTGTTTAAATTGTTCCATTCAAATTTAGATTAAATGTCACCCGGATTAACCCGTCATTTAGCTGGTAGAAGATATTTGAACCATTTCAATTCGTTACTTAAAGGATCGAGAAGGAGATTAAGTGAATCCATTGATGAGCAACAAAAAGACAAAGGAATCAATGAAAATGATACAAAATCAGGTTCGGAAAACAATGGAAACAATCAAGATTCCAGTAATTTAAACCATGTTGACAGTTCAGATTTAAATGTAAACAGTAAACCTCGATGGGTTGCAGCCGAACGCGATGCCCGATTAGCCAAATACCGAGAGATTGTGAAACAACCACCGAAATTTGATTCATCATTTGTTTTTCAGCCGCAAACTGATTTTACCTTTCGTTATCCTATTTTCCACACAACGATTGATCCCCGAATTCCCAGTTCCTCATTAACCGATTCTAAAAAGGATTGGACCAAAACCCTTGCAGATGTACTGAAAAAGCCTTTAGTTGATTATCCTGAAACTTGTGATTTCCTGATTATCGGCGGTGGGATCATCGGTCTATCCACTGCCTTTTTCATTCAACAAATTTGGGGTAAAACCACTTCAATTATCGTTGTTGATAGAGATTATAATGTAAGTATATTCTAATTTGATTCAATTGAATTGTACTCTTTCTCTCTCTTTTTCTAATCATGAAATTGTTATTCCATCTTTAGTATACACATGCAGCGTCTAATTTATCTTTGGGATGTATTAGACAACAGTTTTCCCACCCGACTAATGTGAAAATGGCCGCGTTGGGAGCTCAATTTTACAGGCAGGCAAAGGATCATTTGAGTATGATGAATGCCGATCCACCGGATTTCAATTTCCATCCTCAGGGGTACATGTTCCTTGTCGATCCCATTCGAGCTGAAAATTTCATCAAATATCATGAAACACAGACTGAATGTGGAGCCTTTGTTGACATTTTATCGCCAAATGTGTTGAGTCAAAGATTCCCCTGGTTGAACACCGAGGGAATCGTTTTCGCCACCTTAGGTTTACAAGATGAAGGTTGGATTGATCCTTATCCGGTTCTCGTTGCGTTAAAGGGTAAAGCTGAATTTCTTGGTACAACTTTCTTGGAAGGGGAAGTTTTTGATTTCAATACAAATGTCGCATTTCCGACTTCATTTTATCGAGATGAACTAAACGATCCAATGGAAACATGTAATAATGCCCTGATACGTTTTCCAAACGATGAGATTGGACAAATATCGTTCGCTCGTTGTATAGTTTGCTGTGGTGCCGAATCAAGGGTACTCGCTGAGACTTTGGGAATCGGAACAACGCCCGGTCTAAGACGTATTCCTTTACCAGTTATGCCAAGGTAACAATTGATTGTTATTGACCAATTTTCATCTAATTATTATGTAAAAATTTCTCTTATTCATAAATAGAAAGAGATACGTTTTCGTTTTCAATGCTCCGGATGCTCCAATATTAGATTTTCCTGTGATAGTTGACCCAAGCGGTGTAATTTGCCGACGGGATGGTTTAGGTGGAAACTTTATTGTTACTAAATGTCCAACAAAGGTACATTATTATGTAAATTGTTCAATTGTAGGCTAACTAATTCTCTCTGATGTTGATTAGGAAGAGGAACCAGATCCTGGTAATTTGGATGTTGATTACAGTTTCTTTGAGAAAGTAATTCATCCAATTTTATCGAATCGGGTTAAAGGATTTCAAAAGGTCAAATTGGTCGCTGCTTGGGCTGGTTATTGCGATGAAAATGTTTACGATGGTAATCCGATCATTGGAAATCATCCTTTTTACAATAACATCACTTGGCTTTGTGGCTTCGGTTCACATGGTATCCAAATGGCTCCAGCGGTTGGTCGAGCAATGGCCGATCTACAATTGAAAGGTCACTATCCCGAAGAGCTAGGATTTAATTTATTACCTTTCTCCTGGGAGAGAATGTTTTCTGGAGAAAAAGTCTATGAAGATTTGATTCTTTAATCCAATAAAATTAACGAATCTTTCATTTCTCCTTGATAAACCAAATGTAAGCTCAAATTTCAAATGAAAATGACAATATTAGTTTGACGAAAACATTGTCAAGTCAATTGTCTTCAATTGGTTGATAGAAAAATTTAAATTATTTATTGGATATAATTGCTTATTCTATCCTAGTTAATTTACTAAATCATCGAGTTGTATTGACTGTACCGAAAATATTAGCAGTTTGTTTACTTGCGGCTCTCGATGGAGCGAATCCTAAAATTTTTTGAATATTCTGTCAGATATTATTCAAAGAAAAAGAAGAAAAATTAATTTTTCATAGAATAGAACATGGGTTTTCCTTCGTTAATTAGGACTAATTGTTATTCTTACCTGTCGTATTGACATGGTACACAAAATGTACAAAAAAATGAAAGAACAATCAGTGTAATCATTTCCAGAAATATTCCGATGAGACAATCCTTGGATCAATGAAATTGGTTCGAATGGTAACTTTGCGACAATCCGTCCATCGAAACTAATAGAAAATTTGATGACTTTCATGATGAAATTCTGATGAAATGTGAGCATTGAGAGAAACTTACATTGAATTAAACATACTAAGAAGAGCCGTGAAGGCCAAACCAATAGCGAACATGGATTTCATTTTGACAAGTGAAAGGTCACGATTATGATTCTTTAATTTTTCCTCTTCACGTTCCAATTTCTTTTTCTGTTGTTTATCACTTGATTCACCGATAATCTCCTTCTTCTTTTCCACTGATAAACCAATGAAGAGAGAGAGAGAAATAACCAAAAAGTTCCAATGGAAGAATTTGAAAATTTGAAAAATGAACTCAAATTCTCAAATACAATATAAACTTACATCTTTTACACTGTCGTTCAACTTCACCTTTCAATTTTTTAAACTTCTCAGTTCGGTAAACCATAAGCCAGGTAAGAGCTAAATAAGACAGGAAAATAAAAAAAAATCAATTAATTTTAATTTGTTGACAGAAAATCATAAGAATCAATTTACAAAATTAATAACCCAAAAGAGTAAATGAAAACCAAGACAAGGAAAACTAACCTTCACCTAGAAGAGCAGTGAAAATGGATATAAAAAGGATCAGAATACAATCTTGATACATACTGAATTTATTATTAAGTGAAAATTAAAAACCAGAATAATTAATTAAAAAGTTAATTTGGTTGAAAAGAAAACAATTAATTTCAAATCATCTGTTTACATTTAGAAAAAGAAATGAGTTTGAAAAAAAGGCGGGAAATTCAATTTACTTTGATCAACAAGAATTTAAGTTTAAATTGTTATCGATTATCTGATTTAAAAGATTAAAATTGTTTGAAAATTATCCAATTAATAAACAATTAGAAGAGGAAAAATCTTGATTAAATTGATTGGATTATTGGAATTCTTTCAACTTTAAGCCTAATTGCTTTTTATTGATTCTGATTGATTTTAATTGTTGAGCTGAAACTAAATCAAACTGTCATATTCAGTTGATGTTATTCAATTAATCATATTATTGATATTTTCACCTTGATTGATTAATCCAGTTACAAAAATTACTCAATAAATTATGAAATGTTTTTCAATTGATGTTTGTTTTTTATTCAATACCAGACAAATTATTATAACGGTAAATTTATTAATCCATTTATTTTGAGAAAAATTAATCAGCTTGATTAACTGATTGTCCAGGTATATAACAATTTCATTGATTACAAGGATTAATGATTATTAAGATTAAGATAATCATTATTATGAAATTGTTACAAAAGTTTATCACAAGTATTAAATCAGTTTAATTGAGATGAAAATCATTCCTATTGATATTATCAACTATTGATTGATAAAATATCAACTAGAGTTATTAATGAGTGTTAGATAAGGTATTGATTATCAAATTAACTTAACCACATCAAATTAATCTGCTTTGATTGGGATTCAATAGACAACCATTAAAAAAAAGTATCAATTTGGATCAATATGATTGTGTATTGATTGAGATCATGTTACATAATTTTCAATACCTTCAAGTAATTAGCTTTGATAATAAGTTAATTATATCACGAAATCTATTGATAATTAAGGATATTATCAACTATTGAATCAATTGATTAGCTTAAATTGCTTCACTGGGAGTTTATTCATTGATTGATCAACTAATTAAGTAGATGATGAAAACTCTTTTACTTTATTCATCCAACTGAAATCAATTCTTAAACAAAAGGATAATTAACCCACTTGATGATATAAAATGTTTCCATTTGCATTTGCCCTGAGGATATTTACTCAGTAAATAGTTGGAACTTGTAATGTATTTCCAATGATAATCTCTCTCTCTCTCTCTCTCTCTCTCTCTCTCTCTCTCTCTCTCTCTCTCTCTCTCTCTCTCTCTCTCTCTCTCTGTCCAATTTCCAACTCCATGAAATTCAGGAAATCATTTCAACTCAAGTTTCTTTTATTAATAGTAATTTGTGATGAAAAAAATTCGTTTCTCGATTCTAAGTATCATGTAGATTTGAGTTTACATTGAAACTTTTTCGAATCACCGGAAGTTTTGTAATTTCCTTGTCTTAGAATTGAACTGACATTGAATGTGTTAAAAGGTAACAGGTAAATAGATTTCTCCCTGAAAATATCGAAGAAGGAGATAAAATAACAAGATTTTCCATATTCGGAAAATAGAAATTGAAATTTCCAACTGATACTCATGTTTCTAAGTCAATTACTAAAAGGATTTGATTACAGTTCTTATTGAACAATTGAAAAATCTACAAAAGAAACTTTAATCGCCTAAGGTTGAAATTTCGAAACCTATTGATTCAATCAGATTAGAAAGTAGTGAAATATTACCACTTCTGGCACACAAATTTACTCTTTCTTTTTCTCTCTCTCTCTCATCATCATTTACCGAGTTATAAATGGCGGGAAAACCAAAAAATTAAATAATTCATATTTTAATTATTGATCAATGTATCATCATAGAGCTCATAAACAAAATGAAGTCTATCAATTACAGGTAATGAACATTCTTCATTGTTTTATAGATATGGACAAACTTCAATCAACACTAAGATCATTGTAATCAAATCCTTTCGTAGATAAATCGTATGTTGATACCCCACAATTCCAATAGATTACTTGACCTTCTATCCAAGCAGGCGATAACAGATCGTCCTTCCTTCTTTATACAGGTCCAGAATAGGTAGACAAAGTGAAAAATTTTATCCTCTTCACAGGTTGAATTGCGGAGATGGCGAAGATAACATAATTCAGACCAAATGGTTCGAATATTACCAAAGAGAAAACGATAGACAATAGAGTTGACTTTTGAATACGCATGAAATAGTTGATCACCTGATTTCATTGCAATTTCAATTTCATCATTTCAACTTTGGAAATGAAAGTAAGCACAAATTGAATGATAAAACATTTTAAGTGATTTATTGGAGATGAAGATGATGAATGATCGAAACTAAGATTGTTCAACGTCTTTTATACTCATCACCAACAACCAACACACCCATATATCCAATCGTAAATTCGTTTTGATTCAATTAAACATCTATTGGCAATCAATTCATTTTAACTTCAATCACATAAAATTCGTTTCATTGTATAGATAATCAATTCATTTTAACTTCAATCACATAAAATTTTTTTCATTGTATAGATAATCGATTCATTTTAACTTCAATCACATAAAATTCGTTTCATTGTATAGATAATCGATTCATTTTAACTTCAATCATATAAAATTTGTTTCATTGTATAGATTATCGATTCATTTTCATTAATGTTTTTTTAATAACCATATCATGTTGTATTATATATAAAGACAATCTTCGAACATCATTCATTCAACAAAAATGGTTTCATTTAAGTGCTTTGAGTGTAAACGTACTTATAAGATTGAGAAAAACTTTCGTAAACATATTGAACAGTGTCAGTCTACTGAAACTTATGGTTTAGTAGATTTTCCTCCCTATAAAATTATGAAAAGTGCTTTTCGACAGTTTCTCTTAATTTATTTAGTGAATAATTTAACCTACAGAGATACAAATGAAATGTTTATTGATCAACGAACTAATATGGAAGATTTACTTTTTTATGTGTTTGAATATCTCGGTGTTTTCAAGTATCAAGTTTGTGTTAATGGACTTCTTACTAAACCAGACGGTGAAAAAACTATTCAACCTTATTTCACATCATCAATGAAGACAATTACGTTAAGAGATAATATATTCATAACTCTTGACGAATGTAAAGATGAGGTGAATAATCGAATCGATACATTTACTCATCTTGGTAGCGGTTGGTCAATCAATAAGATATCATCAATCGAAATACGTATTGCAAAGTTTATTCCTCAAAGTGGGGGTTGTCGTGAATTAGAATTACCAGATTGGATACAGAATAAAAAGGCGTTAATCTCGATTGACTGCGAAGAAAATTGTTTCATGTGGTCAGTCCTAGCAGCATTATATCAACACAAAGATAACCCACAAAGAACATCACATTATAAAGAACACATTCACAAACATAATTTCAATGGATGCAAAGGATTTGTTGACATAATTGATATTCCAAAGTTTGAGCGGTTAAATGAAATTTCAATCAACATATATTCATTAGATATTGACACAAATATTATACCTTTACAGTTGAGTAAATACAAATTCGATATTAAAATCAAATTATTTTACTTCAAGGTCATTACTATTTCATCAAAATTTTAACCGTCTTTTGAACCAACAAGGATCAGGATTATATCATTGTTACAGATGTTTTGTTGGATTTAAAATTTTTCAAGACTTGAGAAACATTTGGAAACATGTAGTTCAGATCAACATGTTATTATCCCACATGAATCAAGCAAAATTGGTTTCATGAAATGGAAAGCATTACAACCATATCCATTCATTGTATGCTGATTTTGAGACACTAATTAAACCAATTAATATCGAATCTGCTAAAACACTTTTGAATACCAAAGTCATATCGCTAGTTATGGTCTTATTGTCGTTGATTGGAAACAAGATATTATTCATTCTTCATTTTATCGTGGACAAAACATAGTAGTAAGTTCATAGATGAATTGAATTCCTTAAAACCAGTACTTTACCAATCTTTCAAAGAGAACAAAAAACCTCTTTCTATAACCAGAGAGGAACACATGAAAGTTCTGAGTGCATCGCAGTATTGTTGGATATGCGGATTTCCTTTCAAAGACCATGATAAACGTGTTTGTGATCACCATCATCTAACAGGCGAGATAAGAGGTGCTGCTCATCAATGTTGTAATCTTGAACTTTTTTGGAATTTTAAAATACCCGTTGTTTTTCACAATCTAAAAAATTTCGATAGTCACTTGATTATCCAAGCAATTAATAGGACAAACACCAACAATATTGATGTTATTCCTCATACTATGGAAAAATATTCAGCTATATTCATGAACCAATTCATTTTCATCGATTCATATGCTTTTCTTGCTTCTAGTCTGGATACTCTAGCGTCAAATCTGGACGATGATATCAAGAGAACATATCTCAAGAAGATTTTTCCTATTTATAAAATCGACAATTTACTGAGAAAAGGAGCTTTGCCTTATGAATATATAGATGATTGGTCTAAATTTGAAGATAAATCTTTACCTCCAATTGAAAAATTTTATTCATCATTAACAAACAAATCAATTGATCAACAACTTTATGATCGATTACTAACAATATGGGATGAGTTCAAGTGTCGAAACTTAGGAGAGTTTCAAGACATTTATCTAAGAGTTGACGTCACACTCTTAGCAGCTGTATTTGAAACGTTTCGAAAAAACTGCATTCAAGAGTTCGAACTCGATCCAGCTCATTTTGTATCAATCCCAGGACTATCATGGAATGCAGCTCTAAGAAAAACTAGAGCCAGACTGGACTTATTGACTGATATTGATATGATAACGATGATTGAAAAAGGTATTCGTGGTGGAATATCATGCGCAATCTCTCACCACGCAAAGGCAAATAATCCAGATACACCTAACTATAATCCTTTGATGGAACGATCATATATCACCTATCTCGATGTGAACAACTTATACGGATGGGCTTTGAAACAAAAGTTACCGACTCATAACTTCAAATGGGTTGAAAATTATCAATTTGCTGAGATTATTGATAAAATAATTTCAGGATCAGAAAATAAAGGATACATCCTTGAAGTTGATTTGATTTACCCACAACATCTTCACGATGATCATGATGATTATCCTCTTGCACCTGAGAAGATAAAGATAAATGAAAACCAATTGAGTCCATATCAACATAAACAGATAAATCTTCTAAGAGATCAAGGACGTAAAAATGTAACTAGTGAGAAATTAGTGCCAAATTTAATGGATAAGTATAACTATATCATCTATTATAAAAATCTAAAATATTATTTGGAAAAAGGACTCCAATTAAAACATGTTCATCGTATAATTGAATTCACTGAGACAGCTTGGTTGGAACCATATATAATGATGTGTACTCAAAAACGTCAACAAGCAAAGAACACATTTGAAAAAGATTTATACAAGCTGATGGTTAACTCTCTGTATGGAAAAAGTATTGAAGATAAACGTAAACATCAAAAAGTAAAAATTGTCCTCAATCGTAAAATAGCAAAAAAATATTCAAAAAACCCACTATTTGATCAGTTTATGATCTTGGATGATGATAAAGCGATTTTCAAACTTAAAAAAGATATTGTTGTGTTGGACAAACCAATTCATCTCGGTTTCACCGTTTTAGAATATGCAAAGCTATTGATGTATCAACTACACTATGATACGTTTAAATCACATTATGGATCTAATATCAAGCTTATTTACACTGACACTGACTCATTTATATACCACATAAAAACAGAAAACTTTTACAATGATCTTGATCATTTCAAAAATATAATGGACTTTTGTGACTACCCAAAAGATCATCCTCTCCAGTCAAATCGTCACAAGAAAATGTTGGGATATCTTAAGGATGAAATGAACGGAAAACCAATTCATGAAGTTATTGCCATTAAACCAAAAATGTATATTATTATCAGTGATGAAGGAGAAAAGAAAACAGCAAAAGGAGTACAAAAAAATGTACTACAACAACAAATAATCAAAGAAGATTATTTAACATGTTTATATAATTTAGAAACATTCAAACATACAATGCACCGATTGCAAAGTAGAAATCATCAAATATATGGAATTGAATTACGTAAAGTGACATTATCACCATTGGACGATAAACGTTGGTCAATAAATGCAGTTGATACTTATGCATTTGGAAACCACAATATAATGGAAACTGATTAATTTTTTTTTTTTTTATCATTTTTATCATTTTTATTATCATTTTTTATTTTTTACATTTAAATAAATTTTTTCAATATTTTATCGTTATTACATTCGCTAAAAGTTTCAAAAAACTCATTATACCTGGGAGCAAACTTGAGAAAAACAATACAATAATAACCACACAAGGTTGATAAATCACCTTGAAGTTTTCTAATGCTATATTTCCAACCAAATTTGGAATTTCTATCCATGAAATTAATGATAGTATCGGGAGGATAACGACCATATGAGTCGAAATAAAAAGCCGGACCATGAACAGGAAAATAGATTGCAACCCAATGACTTCCAGGTTTCCAACTTTCATCTAAATTAACTATGAATGATCTCGGTTTAACTATCAATGTCACCGGTAAACGATCAATAGGACCAACACCACCAAAGTATAGATTTTTTTTCATGTATTTATGAATATCCCAAGTTGTTAAAGCCATTACCAATCGATTGATACGTTTCGATACTTATCAACTTCAATCAGATTATCAAATTGAGCAAAAACAATCATATGAACAGGACTTGTAGTTGCTGATTTGAACTTAACTTCAATCTTTATATTACCTCGTTTCAATAGACTCAATGTTCCTGTTTCTCCGCCAATTGTAACATCAGGTGATAAATCGAAAGCAAATAAACAATGTTTTTCTTTATATTCCTTGAACGAGATAACACACATCGGCACACCTTCATGTTGATTTAGATATCTATACAATCCGATAAACTCTTTCATGTACAGATTATTTTCAAAGTCAGGGTTGTAGTTATTTGTAGGAATTAAATTTCCATTAACCGAACAAGATATTGAATTGATGTCTTGACTTGAGAAAAAGAAAGGTCCATTAACACTTTTACCATTAACATAGTCATCACCAACAAATCCAATAATCATTCTCCTTGGTAGAATTCCATTAAAAATACTCTCGAAACTAACTGATGAATTAGCTTTCGGAATGATGAAACTTTTCATGTCATTGCGAGTAACGAAGTATTTAGCTGAACTCTTTTCGAGAGCCTCTTGAATACCAATACTAACATTCGAGAACAACTTAACACGCCTTATAGTCACAGATAAATCTTGTACGACAAGTTTATAATCAATTGCTGGATCAGTTGCTGACGGTGGGGTCTTGAGAAGACCAAAATCAACATTAGCTCTATTCAATTTAATAAGAATAGGAACACCATTCAATAAAAGATTATCTTGAGTACACATTGGAACATGTAACCGGAAATACAGGTCAAATGGCTTTTTAATTCGCAATTTCCTATTTTCTGCCGTATCCCAACCAGCACCAACATCAATTTTATTGGGTACACCAAATAACAAATCTTCCAAATATGCTTGATAAGGGTAAAGATTATTTGATTGACCTATGTTGACTGCACCTAGATAAAAATCAATTTGTTCAAATAGAGCAGAAGCGAAACCATCACAAATATTAACCTTGGTGATATCTACTTCTGCATCAGTACTTGTTTTTAAACTAAGCTTAACATAAACCATTGTCTCTGACAAGTCAGTAAAATCGTCAGAAGCTGGGATTGAAATATCAATATTTTTAGCGTTATCCAAAGTCGCAGATGGTCTGTATTCAACTTCATAATAAGATTCAATAGCTGTTTGAGTTGGTGGTATATGGAACAACTCTAATTCACTTTTTGTTGCAGGAACTGATGAGTGATGTAAATAATCCATTATGAAAAAATATCTTTTCTTGTTCTTTTCTTCTTTCTAACCCCTTTATATAGACCTTTACCGGACTGATCAATTTTTTCAGAAATTTTAGTAAGAGCCTCTTTTGCAGCTGTTTTGTAACCTTCTTTTGCTCGCTCTTTCAGTGCTTCTTTCGCGTTTCTTTTAGCTAAAATGTCTGACCCTACGGCAACTCAGTACTTAATAAATGTTTTCCTAAGAACTTTAGAACTGGAATACCAAATCTGGCGAATAATGATCCGATACCATAACCTCTTTGATATGGAAGCCCTCTAAAAACATTTATATCTCTCAGAGCTCCACCGGCTTGTGCAGAATAATAGCTTTTAAAATTACAATCACCAGGACAATATTTTTTTCTATTCATATTTTGAGTTACAAATTAGTTGAATGTCGCTTTATATAATCGTTTTCTAAAGTGTAATGTTACAAATGTTCGACCATTACTAAACTTTACTGGTGTTCCGGTTTCATCTGTTAAAAGTATCGATATATTTTTAACATCACCAAATCTAACTGGAAAGTAATAAGGCATTGAAAATGTATGTGACGAAATCATACCATCTTGTCCACCTCTCAAAGGAATTGCTCTTAGACAGTTTGACATTGAATCTCCTACATGATGCTCACGTACAATGTCAGAGTATACAAATAATAAGTTTGTATTAGTCGGATTTTGTCTTTCATATGTAGCTCTAATCGTTTCACTGAATTTGAGAATATCTTTTCCATAGGTAGTTTGATCGTATCCCAAACATCTCAAGAATGATGGATCATCAAAAACGGGTAAAAATTTAATTCTATTCAATCCTAACAATCCACTTTTCTCAATCATACCTGTGAATATTCTTGTTTGTCTTAACTGTCCATCTATAATGATTGGTCTATAGATTGGTTTATTGTCTTTTGGCATTTCCTGAATACGGTCTGTGGGATCAGCAAGATGAGCTGCTGGGAATGATTCAAATACAGAATTTAATCTTGTTATGATATCACTGGTCTCTTCGTTCAATTTGTATTTAAATGGAAATTGTTTTGTTTTAACTAAACCTCCAAAGTCTCTTATAAGTGAAATATTTACAGTTTTTTCATGATCATTTTCCATTGTTGTTGGATGGAATATCTCAATCAGTGCAACCTCCCACTCTCCATCAAGTTTTATTGGAGTATGAAGATCATTTGTGAATGATGATAATGTATTTGATGGGTAAGAATTTAAACTAGCGTTTGAAACTAAATCAATCTGAATTTCATTTACTGGATCCATTTATAAGTATTTTTCTTCAAAAGTCTTTATATTGTCTTTTTTGGCCTTCCTCGTTTCTTTTTCATAATAGGCCTACCTCGTTTTTTCATTGCTTTTTGTAGCTCATCAGGATAAAAGATTGATGTTAACTGTTCACCGTTTAAGTCTTCTAATTTATAAATAAATGTTTGAGGAGTTTTCTTTCGTTTTATAATCTTGAAAATTTCTGTTGTCCAGTTCTTTGTTGAACCTTTTTCAAATATATTTTTCTTCTTGGCGATTCTTACATAATTTGCATCTTTCAACCTATCGTAAACATTTGGTAAATGTCTTTCTTTTTGATTAAGACTAATTTGAGCTTCATTGTCTGAATTTACGTTAATTGGTGCTTCTTTGATTGATCTGTGATAGTTCTGATTATATCCATTCACTATATCTTGTAAAGCGTCGATATAATTTGTTGTTGAATTGAAGTGCATATATCTATAGATTCTTTCACGAAGAGTACGATTGAAACGCTCAACTATCGCACATTTCACAGCATCGTCTGTTGTTGTAAAGAAGTTTATGCTATTTTCTTTCATGAGTCTTTTAAATGTTGAATTAACAAACTCTTTTCCTTGGTCAGTTTGTAATTTTTCTGGTTTATAATTCTCTAGAATTAATTTCATTGCATTTGTCACTGATTGAGCTGATTTATCTTTCAAAGGTAATGCCCAAGCAAATCTGCTAAATATATCAATAACAACAAGTAGATATTTAACATTGTTATTGTATTTAGAAAACCAAGATACATCCATCAAATCAGCTTGCCATTGTTCATCAACTCTTTGAGTTAATGTTTTCAATCTAGGGAATTTTCTTATTGTTTTTTTAAAAAGTGTATATGATTCTTGAGTATTTAACCATTTTACAACTTGATTTAATGTTAATTCTGGATATTTTTCCTTCAGTACTCGATATAATTGATTAACTCCACCAAAACTACCAGCGTTGTTAGGATTAGTATAAGTCGAATTTAGAACTTTTTTATCGAATTCCATCCTTTTCCTGATTGTAGTGCTTTTTTTCTGCTGTTATATAGAATTTCAGATGCTTCACCCAAGTCTAAAGTTCGGTTTATGTCAGCGATATCCTCTAAAACAGCTAAACCTTTAGGGTTAGTTATCACATCTTCTTCACCGATTCTCTGTAATTCACGTGTAACTGTTTTGTATCCCGATGGACCTGGTCTATCAATAGGTGTTGATGTTGTTAAATAATCTAAGACTCGGTTAACATTTGAACCAGGTATCGGTTTTTTATTTGAATTGATTACTCTTCCCCTGGGAGTAATTTTATGTAAAAGTTTTTCAATTATTGGATGAGGTTTTGAGGGTAAAGGTGTAAGTGGAAAAGGCTTATCCCAGGAATATTCAGCTGACTCGAATTCATCATAAGTTTCTTGGGAAGGTTGATTTATTTGTGTAGTTGGTTGAATATTTGTTTGTCCGCTGTCCAAATGTCGATTTATTTGATTTTCAATCATCTGAGGAGGGTATGGTTTATCCAAAATGTATGATATTTTATCTCTAGTAGCTGATTGAAGTTTCAAGTACTCATCCTCTGGGATGAGAACCATTTTTGTGTAAGCGTTCATATTTTATTAGCAATCAAAGAACCTAAGAGACTGATTGCTGGAATTAAGAGAGCAGGTAACGCGCCCCCAACTTGATTTACTACTCTCCTTCGTTCAGGTAGACTTACTTTTGTTGTTGCTAATTTTCTTAGGGCTGTTTTATATTTTATCAATTTTTTCTTTTCAGTTGTTGATATTGGGATATTCCCGTTCAAAATGTTTTTAATAATTTCACTGATTGCGTAAATGATACAACTTTGACAATTTAATATTATTTTTCTTTGTTTAACTCGATCTTTAATTTCAATAAGTTTAATGAGTTCTGGTAAGCATTTGATTACACCTTCGATTGTCATGATACATTATTTTAATTTGAATAATAAATCATTATCATTCTTTATATTAATGATCCATCACCAATGATTAAATTTTTGAATCCGAGTTTGTCAATATTATCCATCACGAAAGTTCCATTGTTAAACCACCATCTGTAAATTGGTTGTGGGGTCAACTCGTGATTAAACTCACTAAATAGATGAACAAGATCAACCATGTATTCACCTGCACAAATAAAATCAATGATTTCTTTATTCATTATCAATTTTTGTTCATCAATTTCCAGATGAATTTTTTTATCAGCATCAATAACTATAACCACTGATTTCCCACTGGGTGTTGTGAATAATGAAAGAGGTCCATTCTTTTTGAGTTGAATACAGTAATCTCGTAAAGCAAGAAAATCAATTGGAGATAAATTTAATCTACCACTTGGTCGTGTGGGACTTTTTGTAGATAAGAATAACTCAATCTTCATAAACCATCGATCCAGATTAATTGTTGTTGAAGCATTAACTGATATGGTGAATTCATCATTCAACATTGTTGACAATTTCTTAACAAAGATATCAACTGTTTCGAGATTATCTGGTGCAGAAGCTTGATCAGTCCAAACAATAATATTTTCTTGATGAACACCAGCAAAAGGATGATTACATTTTCGTAAAGCTTTAGTAAAAGTCTCTTCGAACTCTTTACTTTTGATAATGGAAATTAAATCAGATGAGAAACTGAATTTAATGTTTTTGTAAGAAAACCTCAATGAACCATTAGGTTTATATTCGTGTTCAATATTTTCTTGAAATTTAGATTGTTTTCCATCAGAGAGATAAGCTTGAACTTGTTTGAAAATCTTTAAAGGTAGTTTCATTGAAGTCAATGGACCATAAGCTTGAGTTTCTCCGGCCATCAAAGTTTTAATTTCAACCATGAATTGCCATTTCTGTCCAGCTGCGATCTTGGCAAACAAGACCAATGTATATTCAATATCATTAATTAATTTCGAATAACTAGATAAGTAAACGTTCATTTTGTTTTTAATCTTTACTAACAAAGGTCTTTATATAATGTATACTTGAATTGGTGGTTTCCAAATATTTGATAATAGTCTTAATTGATCTGGCGTATCAGGCTTTAGATCTATAAATAGATAAGAAAAAGGTTTTTGGGTCGCATCTTCAAATATCTGTGTCAATGCTTTTACTTTGTTAGGGTACATTTGCCTCGCGATATTACTAATAATCGATTTATCACGTGGATTTTTAAATAGGACGAGATAATGAGAGTTTAATGTGATGTTACGCATTTCATTACCTTTAACGAAGAAGTTTTGAACTAATAATATTACTGAAATATTTCTATGATGAGAACCTTTCGTAAATAATTCGCTAATTACCTGACTTTTAGATGATTCATGCATGAGATCATCAATAATTATCCATATCGGATCGTTTGCAGGGTTAATATTGTTTATAAGGTCATTAGGCAAACCTTTAATGAAAGTGACACCAACAAAACTTGCAAATGAAGGTTGATATTCACCGTATAAATAATAAATGTGTTTAGGCGAGGGGTGTGAAGCGAAAAGTGCTTCTTTAATCAATTTTTGTACCCAAAAAGTTTTTCCAGAACCAGTTGGACCACTTATCGTCATGGTAAATGGATGTTTCAAGTAAAAAGTGTACATATTTGCTCACTCGACTCTCTTTTTTCTTTATATAAAAAGGGTTCAGATTCTGGGAATTTCATCAGTGTTCATCATGAGTAGTTCAGATTGGAAAACTTATACTATCGTTGATGATATAGTTGCTTTTAGTTTGTGCTTCAATCAAAGTGTTAAACGTATTGATATAAGATTGAAAAGACAAGGGAAGTTCACGAGATACGGTGTTTCTCTCACTCCTTCTGAAGTTGATCATTGTGTTAAGTTTATCAATGGTGTAAAGAACAACCCCGAATTTTATCATCTATCAGTTGAAAAAGCTGCTGGAGCGAATTTTTGGTTGAAGAAAGGGACACAAGTCCTTACAACTTCATCGTTTTGGAAAAAGGTTTCTCCTTTTATTCCTGCTGCAAAATATCTCTGTGGAGATTTAAAAGAGAAGGATCAACTGTTTGACCTGTTTATTGTGTCAAAAAGTACTGATAAAAACGATTTATTGGAAAAAAAGTGGGCTATATCTACTAATCCAAAAGATTGTGAAAATATATTGGAAATCTTGGGTCTTCGAGATAATTCGGGTATTCGTCCTATTGATTTTGAAGCTCTCAACAAATTTGCTGACGAAAAACCTGAAGTTTTTACGTCTATGGTAAACTTGTTCTACGTAAACCGATAGATTATATAAAGCTGATCACCATCCAAATATATAATCATGGATATATTTTGTGCATACTTTGATGTTCAGGGATTTTATATTAATGGTCTCTTTCATCCTGCAGAGGTATGTATGATAACCAAAAAGATATTTATCATGTAAAGTTAAAAATCTTGTAATTGTAACCCTACTAAACAAGAACAAAAAATATAACTTATTTAACCAAGTATCATCATGGATTGAAATTACGGAGGAAGGAATTCATTTCAAAAGACTCAGATGGGATCTTAAAAAGATCTACAATCGAGTATTGGCTGAACCATCGATTTATATTGCTTGTAAATCAAAAGAAGCTGCCGACTTATTGGACTTTTATTCATTACCCAATCTGAATTTGAATGATTTCAATGTAAATCATGTTGATATTGACACTGGACGTCGTCCTTGTCGATTCCATGATCAATCAAAACAATTTAAATGTTCATATAACATTGTTAAAGATTTAAAAAGACATGTTAGAAATATGTGTTAAACTCTGATTATAATCTCAATAATAAACGTTTTTTTTAATATAAAACAATAAGAGTATTACATACAATTATTCATATTTGATCAATATACAATAGATTATAACGGAAACTTGGATAGATTTAGTTAAAGTAATGTATTGCTATCTCGGTACAGTGCATTTATGACTTTATAGGAATTCTGCTCAACCTATAAGTTTTGTGCAACTTTTAATATATGCATTCAACATAACTTTTGAGAGCTTTCGATTGATATATTGCACGACAAAATCGGTTGAATAGTTTCTGAGATACAGAAAGTTCGTAAATTGAAATTTTCGAAGTCATTTTCTCATAGAAGGAGACATTTTCGAAAAAATTTCCATTGACCTACTCGTCTTGAGCGAAGCTCAAGAGAAGTAGGTGAATTGTTAACAAATTTCGAACTTTCGAAAAGCATCACATGTAATTTTAACATTGAGTGTATGGGATAGGTTTAATCACCGTTGACACGTCTTCTCAAGGTATTAATAAACTCGTAATAGAAATTTTCGAGGGTTTCCATTGACTTTGAACCAACAATATTGAATTTTCGAGATGAGAAGAAAATCGCCACTTGTTTACCCGCTCGAAACATTATTCCAGGAAAAGTTCAGGTTCCCATGTAAACTCAGGATATTGAATTATTTTATTGAGATTAATTGCAAAATCTATTGTTCCAGAAGCAACAATATTAACAATTCTCATTTCTATTATCGACACTTCCGGTAAAACTAATTGTAGTATATTTATAGCCTCATCGATTGATTTAACACCAACAATATTAATTTTATCCGATCGATAAATTAAGATTTTTACTTTTCCATGGTTTAATATATATCCACTAAACGAAAAAGGATTATATTCAGGAAATTCGTTTGGTTCCATGACTCGGTCAATTTTGACGGAAACGGTCATGTTGACGATTCGATACATTTTAATTAATTCATCATGTTTCACTTTCTTAAATAAACTACGATATAAATACATAAGCAATTCGATTCGGTGACGATTTAAAGAAAGTTGTCAAAAAAGAATTAATTATTGGTCATTTATTGATCAGTTTTCAATCAATAAACTTTAATTACTTTTTTAATTAATATTTTTAATTACCAAAAGTTTAATATGCCAAAGTGGTTGAAAAGATCATCAAAAAAACAACGATTACTGAAAAAATCGTATGCATTAACCAAAAAAGAAAATGAACTGTTTAAAAATATAAGTGTAAACCATTTTCGATTGTTTTACCTAAACTGGATTTAGAAATAGTGAAAAGTTATATACATCCACCAACTGAATCAATTGTCAACCTTTTCATCATGATCACTCAACTGAGGAAATTGAAAAAATCAAAAAAGAGTTGAGTGAGTTGGCTGAAATTGAAAAAAACGAGTTAGCCGATGATTTCATCAAGTTTCTTAGTGATTACGATAACCTGGATGAATCAATCTTTGATGAAGATTTCATTAACTCGGTGTTAAAGGATAATATTCAACCAGTTTATGACTTTGAATCGATCATCACTGATGATTTGATTCATTTATGAATAAATAATCACCAAAATTTCATCAAGAAAAACTCAATCGTCGAATTTATTTTCGTGTAATAATTCGTGTAAAATGATGATGAGAGAGAAAAAGAAAGAGTAAATTTTGTGCCAGAAGTGGTAATATTTCACTACTTAGAATAACGATTTTAATATTTACTGATCAATTCGATGATGCAATCACTTTTACCATGAAATACAATTTCCAATGAAACGGTTGAAATAATCATAGAATAAAAAATGATATTTATATCATAAAGAAAAGAAAAGATTTCATCATAACTGTGAGAGAACAAAGAAAAATATTGAAATTCAGTCAGAATTTGTGATTGAACATCAGGTTAGAACTTTTCTGTTTCATTAGGACATTTGATCGAAACGGAAGCCAATCGTGAAGTCCTATCAATGTGATAAAGCCAATAAGCTCAATTTCCTTGATGTTATTTTTTATTATATTTCGAAACTAAATAACAAAAAGAAACAAAAAGTTCCAAGATTTTGTTTTCCTCCATTTCTATTTATGGAAAGAAATAATCTAAGAACTTGTTTGATTTAAGTTTACCATGTTAATGGAATATTATGTCAACAGGTAGAGAAATGAAAATGAAACAATGAAAGGAAGAGTGAAAGAGGAGGAAACTGCGGATACACACCTTGGGAAATTGTTTCTCACCTGAATCGAGGTGTAAATAACAATTAAATCTGAGAAATAGAAAACAAAAAATCACCAATAGACAAAAACAAGAATCAACATGTAACGTTATCACTGAATCGTTGATGAATAACAAAGGAAACCTGTTATCCCACTCGGAATCTCCTCATCATCATCATTTCTATGTTCATTTACCAAATATAGTCATCATCATTATCTTCATCTTCTCATCATCATCATTATCATCCTCTTCAACGATTATTTTTTACTCTCTTTCTTCAACGATTTTCCCTTCCTTTAAATATAAACTCATCTAGGTAGTTTAAACTGAAACAATAATCTCTCTCTCTTTCTCTTTCTTTCTTTCTTTCTTTCTTTCTTCCCTCTCATTTCTGTCATCCTCATCCTCATCTTCATCTTCATCCTTACTCTCCCCATCATCTTCATCCTCACAACACCATTGTAACTGTACCAAAAACGTATTACATTATTTGTGATTTGTTATAAGTTTTACCTGTTTGTTTGTTATCGTTGTTTTCATTTCATGTTTAGTTAATTAGTGAACAATTAGTATATAAATCATCCTCGACTAACAATCAATTTATATATATATATATCAATGGAAGCCATTCAAGGTAAACAATTATACACTTCATTAAAATGGTCCATCCTGATTACAATTGGATTAAATATAATTGTTGTTCTAGTTCAATGGTTCATGAACATCACTTCATCTCAAATCATTTTTCATCTTTATGTTGTCCTTTCATTGGCAGCATTTGGATTGACATTTTATTCAACTTGGTATGAACATCTTAATCTCATATTAGTTAGTGGATTTGCCTTAATTGTTATATTTTTCTTGGGTGTATTTGCTAAATACTTTGGAGCAATTATCATAATGTTCATTGTTATTCTTGCTGTTTTTTCATTTGCTTACCTGGTTAAAAAGGAGCACGGAGACTCAACATCACCCGCTTAAAGTTAATTATGACGAGTTTTCCATCAACAATTTATCAACAATTAACGTTAATCATCTTCCATTTGGAATCATTATTCAACTTTTATTTGTAATCCAATATAAAAAGTCAAATTACTGTTAACAATTTACCTTTTAATTGTAATATTAACCTTAATTTCTTGCTTCATCTTTGTCTCGTTTTACCTTTTCTATCATTTATCCCGATTATAATCACTGTGATTAAACCTTAATTGGTTGTATATTAATTTATTTATACTATTTGTCCGATAGAAAATGGGACACAATTAAAGAATCAATCGAACAATTAGCTGTTCAACATTTACGTTCAATTGTTTACATGACAATATTGGAAGCAATTAATTTCCAATGAAATGAAAAAGTAATAATATCTGTTTTAGATTAACAATTTAACGATTTCATTAATCACTTTTCATTGATCTATTTATAGTTATATGAATATGTGTATAAGGATAATCATAAAGATGATTAATTGTTTCCATTTCTAATTGCTCAAGCATAGTGATTAACTAATACAACTCTGAGAATCATCATGAAAGTTTAAACCCATGATAATTATGTGGAGGAAAAAAAAGTTACGCTAATACAAATAGTAGCCTGAATTTGGTTAATCAATGATTTAAATGGACCTTTTTTGGTTGTGAAAAGTTTCATCTCTCAATTCATGGTTGATATAATTAGGAATCTGCGTTTAAAAAGCATCATAATCAACTAATCCAGTTAAATTAAGCATCTTCCATGTTACTTCACTTTAAATTGAGATTATTTTGGATTCAATCCAAGATTTCATCTCGAAAATTGTTCATCACAATCTCCTCAAAATCTACTCGGTCATTCACATTATCGGATTAAGATTAAGAATCAACTTAATATTATTGTTAAGATCAAAGAAATTAATCTTTGAATATTAATTATAAGCGTAACATTAGATTCCATAATCATTAATTGTTATCACAATTTAAATTGTTCTGAGAAACAATATGAACGTGGGAAGTTTAAATGGTCGTGATTTACACTAATTAAAGGTAAACTTAGAAACTTATTAGAACTTTTTTTTTGCGTTCGAACTTGAAATTAACCTCAAGTCTTTCTCAATCTTTAATTAATCTTAGGTTGTTCGAAAGTAAACAAAATTAATAATCTAATAGTATTAACTATCGCCTACACTAATCATTAACTGACCATGAGGCTTAGTAATGGTTTGTTATTATTTTTAAATCTCAATCGCAACTGGACAAACATGATAATCAATAATAAAGTACAAATTTGATTACTTTTTTTCAATAATATCAACAACCTACTGAAAGGATAGTCCACCAACTCAGATGATCCTAATAATCATTCAGATTTAAGTTTTTATTTACCAATTTGACTGACGAAATATTTACTTCCTTTATATGGACATTTATTCGTAGGTTTTCATCCGGTGTCTTAGCTCGGGAGAGAGAGAGAGAGAGAGAGAGAGAGAGAGAGAGAGAGAGAGATTCTATTATCTGGAAACGAAGGCGAAAAGTGAATCAAACGCCCATCAAACGAAATTATCCTAGCGGTTCCAGGGAAATTTGGTTCCTCAAGTAACCAGAATGAGCCATGAACGAAGAGGGAGAAACAAAATGGCGGATAAGATGGAGATAGTGATTACTAAGATGGCAGAAACTTTGGAGGCGGATGATGAGGTAGGTTGGCTTATGGCGATGATGATGATGATGATAGGAAGAAAGAGATGATACATGATGATGATGAAGCTCTCCCATTATACTAAACCTTAACTAGCGAAATATTTTCATCTTATTGTTTCGTATTCGCTTTTACAACTCAACCTGTTACTTTAGTTTCCTTTTTGTTTTTGAAGTTTTCTTCGCCCATATTGATTAGCGATTCTCCAAAAAAAAACTATGGCTTCCGACGATCTATTATATCTTTCACTTCGTTGGTCAATCATCTTAATCACCGTGATCAACATAATCTACACCTTATACATTTTCTTCATCTACTTCCGTGACTCTTCAAGGGATCGATCACTTCGCCTAATCATTTGGACCACAATTGGCGTTATCATTTTCGCTCTTGGCCTTTATGGAGCTGCTCTTGAAAAAAGTGCTTATCTTATCGTATTTGCGATAATATTGATTCTAAATGCGATTCTTGGTCTATTTCAAACCGAAATTTACAAAGGATCTCTCTTACTTTATGCAGTTCTAATTGTACTTTCATTCATCTTCGCCTATTTGGTTAACAAACGAGGACGTTAATCTAATCCAATAAGTGTCATCACCATTGTTCATCTTATTGGATCAATTAAATTAATCCCCTTTTCTACACATATATTCAACTTACATAATCCCTTAATCTGGATTAATCTCAGTGTATTAGTGTCTTCATTTCATATCTTGAATAAAGTTTACAATTGATTGATAATATTTACAATCTTATATCTTTGTCTCTTTATCAACAATGTTTTCAATGAAAATTTATCCCTTTAGACACTTGATGGTAATAAAAAGTTTCCATTAATCAAGTTAATTACATTAACGATGGTCAAGCCAATCTATTCATTCATGGAGATTAGTAATTGATTAATTTTCAATAGTTTTGTCATCAAAATTTGCCCTCAATTCACAGTTAATCACTTAATCTATTAATATATTTTTCCAGTAGATTGATAATTTGTGAATAAGAGAGAAAGAGAGAGAAAATAATTGTTCTGATTATTGATAATCTAATTCTCCAAGTAAAAAAGTATATATATTTTTCTTATCAGGGTGTTAATCGATAATTTCTTAACTGTAACCATTAAATTGCTGATGGAATTTACTTTTAAACTGATCAGGTGATTAAAAAAATTCCATGTATTTGTTTGATGAAAGAAGCAGAAAAAAACTTCAATTGAAAACTTCATTTCTGATGACAGTAAGTGAACATTATTAGTTTCATCTATTACATGTATGAATTCATGAGTATCTATTAATATCCTGAAAGTATCTCAGGAATTGATATTGAAACTTCATCTCACCCAAATTTAAAAGACTAACACAGAAATATGATTATGATACTGATCGTGTTTATTAGGTAATAATTAACACGATCGTTGATAATTAAATTAATCTAAAGAAAGAGAGAGAGAGAGAGAGATAAAAAATTGTATATCTAACGAGATAAATGTCAGGATTCGTATTCATATCATCGTATTAATTATTAGAATTCAATTTCCTTTAGGAATATCAACTGAAAAATGTCATAGGTAATGAGAATAATTAGATCACTCAAACTCGAAAGTATATTATTAATATAAATTGTTCTTTAATTGTTGTTTTGATCATAATGTTCAGGAATCAGTGGAATTTTCTCTCTCTCCCTGAATTCTTGATATTAATCAAAATCTAATAACCGGATAACCTGAAAATGTTCAGTACTTGATACATTCCATGGTTACATGTTATATGAATATCAGGGGAAATTCAGTGAAAAATTCATTTTGATTGCAATAAAATGAAGTTGAAGCTCAATTTATTAATACTAAACAAATTTTATTAATTAACCATTGAGAAGATTGTAATTTATTCAACTTTAATTAATCCACTTTAATGAATAAATAAATATCATCTATCCTTCAATTAACTCATAAGTTTATCATGTTTATCAAGTTACAGAGATAATTTCACTTCTCACATAATCAGAATCAATATAATGGTTTAAGATTGAACAAAATAATTAATTTTAATTACTCTGAATATATAATAGTGTTCATGGTAATTGATTAATAATTATCCATGAAAACCAGTAATATAATATAAGTTTCAATGGAAAGTGAAACAAATGATAATACAGAAAAAAAAGTTTCTCGAAGTGAAAAACTTTTCAAAACTTTTTTCGAATCACTCAAAGTGCAACAGTTAAACCAACAATTAAATTAAGTATTTTGATTCAGTTTTTTTTTTACTCCATCAATACAATTCAACAACAATACAAAAGCAATAACCATTGATTACCAGTGTAATTAATATAATTCAGAATCGATAGCAATTGTAATATATATTAGGAAGAGGAAGAAAAAAAAAATCCCAAAGCAAACAACGATTATAATAATTATACGAATCATCAATGATAAACAACAATTAACTTAAGTAATCAAATGCAATAATCTTGATGGATGATAATCAACAAGTAGAGTACATGTATCTTAATTATATTATCATCTTAATTCAATAGATGACATTTTCATTTACCTTACTCACTCCCTGCTGACAATTCAACTTAAATCAATAACACACACACACACATGAACCCCATGTATCGATCGTAACCTGAGTTTTTTGAACATTTTTTTTCAAGAACTCACTCTATCATCATAGTCTTCATCATCTTCATCATCATAATCATCATCATCTCTTTCATATGTACTCACTTGGATCTAAATTTTTGTCAATGTTTTTTAAACATTATTTGAGTTTCAATGTGTGCGCATGGTGAATACTGAAACTCACACACAACAATCATTATCATGATGATTATTATTATTGTGGTTAACTGAATCGTGTATTCGTGATCACCAGAATCAAAAAGATTGACACAACTTTTATATATATATATATCAAAATATATTAATTGTTATAGCAACGAAATAACAATTTTTTGTTTCCTCATCATTTTCTGCATGGTTACCATCAGTTAACTTGAATCCAGAGGTTCAACTTTAATTTCAACCTTAAGGAGATTATCATTTGTCAACCAATTTCTTAAAGTTTCATCATTTAATTCAACCGATTTACTATTAATATCCTAATAATAATTAACTCCTGTCTCATGATTAACTTTGGATGTGTATGTGTGCGTTTAAAATTCAGCTACTAATTGATCGTATCCATTGTTTTTGTATCTTCTATTAGCGATTAATCAATAATCAGTTACAATGTTGAAAAATCAGCAACAAGAACCATTAATATCCGATAAAAAAGTTACTCCCAACTATTATTACCGAAAAAGTTGTTGATTGTTTATTAGTATTGTTTGTTTTTCTTATATATATATCACATTTACGATTGATTTTTTTTCTGGTTATATTGATTTGAGATCACAATAAGTAATCATACTGGATCATTCATCAACATTATTGAATCGTCATCAATTGACGCCAGGTATGGCCACACAAACGACACTCCATCAATTCATCAAGTGGTCAATCATCATACTTTCACTGGTCAATACAATAGTATTATCTGTGGACATAATTCAATCGATAACAAGTACAACAACAACTCCACTGAATTGGCATCAGTTAATGTTCATTGGATTTACTTATATTGTTTTCATGATTCCAGTTATCGGAGCCTGGAAACAGAATTACATGTTCCTAATATTGGGTGGAGTTGCCCTGGTTCTTTCAATAATCTACTCATACATGGGCCTTAAATCAACAAACGAGCTTAATTTGCCGATGGCGATGTTAACAGTGTTTACCTTTGGATACGCACTTCTAATAAGGAAACGCGATGCCTCGAGTTTACATACAAATGATTCATTCAACTGAACAACAAAAGGTTAAAATCAATACTCATGAAAGAAAATTTTCTCTCTCTTTCAATCTCTTTCACTCTCTCTCTCTTTCTCCATGATTATAATCGATAATCAACTGGATGATAATGACGATGATACACCTTGGACCATATAAAAAACAAAGAAATGAGTAGATATGTGATATTTACATCTACAAATGACCAATGGCTAATATATTCCAATCAAAGGGAAGGATAAAAATGAAAAACTTTGTTTCCATTGACACATTTTTCTATTATCTTGTACATTAATTATGATATTTTCCCCCTTAATTATCAACACTATTCACGATCAGAACTGTTTCCTCGATCTGTAAACATGATAGTTACAGAATATTGTTCATCATGGTAAAGAAAAAACATATTCAACACCCATTGAACATGGAGAAACATTGAACAAACAAAAAAGTGTAAAAAATAAAACCGATAATCTTACCGAACTACTGGATGGAACTAATTCCAATTTCAAGCTGAGATGATGAAACACCGGAGATAAATCAGAGAATTCAGAATCAGATGAATCTGTTAGTTCACCTGATTCAACCTGTTGTCTGAATATTTTATTCATCTTCTTATTACATCAAATGAAAACAACTTTTTATTTCTCAGTCTATTTCCATTCTTATTCAGCTGATTTCATTTCAAATCTAATGTGAATACATTAATATTTAATATTATATTATCAAGAATAATAAATATCGAACTGACCAGTTTCGGATTGAATTGAATTACTAAAAAATTCAAGAGATTCTGATTGATATGAACTTTTTTTTTCACAATAAGAATTCATTCCGATAAATCTCATGTTAAATGACATTTTTATCGTTTTATGTTTTCATGATACCTTTCAGTTGTCCATTCAACTTGTTCAGCTTCAGATAATTGATTCCTTCATGTTACATGATATCCTCATTATAATAGATTCTTAGTCATGATAATAACTAATCAACAATAACTTGAAACTTTCGGATAACTTTTTTTATGAAAAAAAAAGCCATAACCGATTGTGAGATTGATTCAATTTTTATCATTTGTTTTACTTTTGATTATCTGAAAAATAATTAAATTGATGATTTTCTTATTGATTTTGTAATCATTTCTTTAAACCCGAAACAATTTTTCATGATAATTGCTGATGATCTGATTGAATAAGCATGGAAATTGAATGATCATCTCTCTGGAATTGTTATCAATATAATAACAATAACTCTCAGGATAATATTTTTTTTATCGATTTCAAGGTGAATAATAATCTTCTGAGTTCTAAGATCACGTTGAAAACGATGGAAATGAATTCGTGAAAATCTTATCTTTCACTTCCTTGGTGTTAATCTCTGTGAAATTAACAATAAGAAGATTAAATTGTTCAACAAATAATCTCCAATCAACTGAAATCAGAGAATCTTCTAACTGTCACAATCAATTTATTCAATTTGATTGTAATGATATTTTCTCTAGTAAAATGATAACTTATCGAGCATTTAATCAGATCAAATTGACAATTGACCCATTTATAAAGTTCATTACATTTCCTATCAGATCATCAATTCAGCAAATGTAAACTTTTTATATTTCAGGTAATCAAAATCCGACAGGTAGCTAATTCAGTTGTTATACCAGAATTTGAGAAATAACAAATCAATAGGATTTAAAGAGCATTATTTTTAAGATCATCAAGTTTCAAGTTGAGTTAATCTCTATTTCTAATTCATAGATTTTTCACTAAATTAACCAAAGGTGAATTTGAAAGTTTCAAACATTCGTTTTGATATGATAAAGTTTATCTGAAAAGTGTCCAGTGGACACTGTCCAGCGATCGCTAAGTAAACACAAACATTTGTCTGGTTATTTTTTACAGACTCAAAAACTTTTCCTTTTTCTTTTTCTTTTTATTATTATTATATTTTTTGCTCGATCCTGGACAAACCGAGAAACAAAAACGACTTTTCCTCATCACATTTTATCTCTTCTTCTTCTTGTGTTGACCTTTTGTTTGACCAGAGGTCAGCTGTAGATACACAGATATAAACACATATTACAAACTGTCCACTTGTTCATACAAAACAGTTAATCTTTTCTACTTGACCATAGAAAAGAAATAGAAAATTCAAAACAAAACTGTAACAATTTCAACCCGAAATTTAACTTTCAATGTTTAATTATAACGATCAATCATTGTGAACAAAAATATTTCGATAATTAAATTTGGATCGTTAATTTTTTTGTTAATTTTTTCTTTTGGTATAATATTCAAATCGCGCGCCTTTTCTGGTTTCTATGGGTCTCCAACCGGTTCAACTCAATGAAATGCAATTTTTGTTTAACAATCAAGATTTGATCAGCATTTATTTTGGTTTTTTTCTAATTGTGAATTTATTAATTGCTGTAAATCTTATTGATTGTTAATTAGATTTTCTACTGTCATGGCTGCTGCTGTTGCGTCATCAACGAATCCTGTGTCGGTTCCTGACCAAAGAGAGAGGATTATTGCTGAGTATAGGAAGAAAGTGCAAGAACACCAAGATTATGAAGCGAGGCTTAAACAAGGTAAGAGTTTTAACTATTTCTTTTTACATTTTTTTACCATTGTCATTGTAATTATGTTAACTAATGACTGTTTTTTTCTATTCTCTTTTGTCCTTAACAGTTAGGGAAGAGTTAAAAGAGAGCAACAAGCAATTCCAAAAAAGTGAAGCTGATTTGAAAGCCCTTCAAAGTGTTGGACAAATTGTCGGTGAAGTCTTGAAGCAGCTGACTGATGATAATTGTTAGTATCTGAAATGATTGTCTTATATAAATTTTCTGATTAACCAATTTAATGATCTTAATGGTTAAAAATGGTTGTTATAAGATGATTTTGTCTGATTGGATTTTTTTCTTTTTTTTCTTTTGCTTTAGTCATTGTCAAAGCTACTAATGGACCTCGGTATGTTGTTGGTTGTCGTCGACAGCTTGATAAAAGTAAACTTAAATCTGGTACTAGAGTTGCTCTTGATATGACTACTTTGACAATCATGAGATATCTTCCTCGGGAAGTTGATCCTTTGGTTTACAATATGTCACATGAAAGTCCAGGTGATGTTAATTACTCAAGTATTGGTGGTTTGGGTGAACAGATTAGAGAATTGAGAGAAGTCATTGAATTGCCTCTTTTAAATCCTGAACTTTTTGAAAGAGTTGGTATAACACCACCTAAAGGTTGCCTTCTTTATGGACCTCCTGGTACTGGTAAAACTCTTTTGGCTCGAGCTGTAGCTTCACAAATTGAGGCCAATTTCCTCAAAGTTGTATCTTCTGCAATTGTTGATAAATATATTGGAGAAAGTGCTAGGTTGATTCGAGAAATGTTCAACTATTCTCGGGATCATCAACCTTGCGTTATTTTCATGGATGAAATTGATGCCATTGGTGGTAGAAGATTCAGTGAAGGTACTTCAGCTGATCGAGAAATTCAAAGAACATTGATGGAATTATTGAATCAAATGGATGGTTTCGATGCCTTAGGCCAAGTTAAAATCATTATGGCCACAAATCGACCTGATACCTTGGATCCAGCTTTACTTCGTCCCGGAAGATTGGATCGTAAAATTGAAATACCTCTTCCAAATGAACAAGGTCGATTAGAGATTATGAAAATTCATGCTCGTCCAATAGCCAAACATGGTGATATTGATTGGGAAGCTATAGTTAAATTGTCCGATGGATTCAATGGTGCTGATCTGAGAAATATTTGTACTGAAGCAGGTCTTTTCGCTATTCGAGCTGAAAGAGAATACGTAATTGAAGAAGACTTTATGAAAGCCGTTCGTAAAATATCCGATAATAAGAAACTCGAAACAAAATTGGACTATAAGCCGGTCTAAAGATATTAACACTTTTTTTATGTACCAACCAAGGATATAATACTAAAACAATATGAAAATAAAAATTTTTGGTAAGATTAATTATCGTCCTTTAATAATTAGGACAATTTTCAACTAACAAATCGACTCGAAGCAAATAATTTTCTAAAATCCAATCGTTGAAAGTTGAAATTGTTACAGTTTTGTTTTGAATTTTCTCTTTCTTTCCATGGTCAAGTAGAAAAGATTAACTGTTTTGTATGAACAAGTGGACAGTTTGTAATATGTGTTTATATCTGTGTATCTACAGCTGACCTCTGGTCAAACAAAAGGTCAACACAAGAAGAAGAAGAAGAAGAAGAAGAAGAGATAAAATGTGATGAGGAAAAGTCGTTTTTGTTTCTCGGTTTGTCCAGGATCGAGCAAAAAATATAATAATAATAAAAGGAAAAAGAAAAGGAAAAGTTTTTGAGTCTGTAAAAAATAACCAGACAAATGTTTGTGTTTACTTAGCGATCGCTGGACAGTGTCCACTGGACACTTTTCAGATAAACTTTGTCATATCTACATTATTATGATTAACAATATTGATTATCAACATAATCATGTCAATTATTTACTGTTTCAAAATGTTTGTTTATTTGTTTTATCTGATGAAACGATTTACCTGTAAACAAAATGTGAGCCATTATACTGGTGGAAGGAGGAAAATAAACAAAAGGGACAATAAAAGGTAAATTGAAAAAGGGAAACCCCGTTATATTAATGAGGTAAACAAAAGGTTGACAGGTAAGGTTAAGAAAAGGTCGCCAGGCTCAGTTAAGATAACAAGTTAAGTAGATGATGATGAAGATGAGAAGATGAGAGTGATGATGATGGAGAAAAGGATGAAAAGCAAAGTAACAAGAGGTCACTGGTCATTGCCGCAGGGCTCAAGGTGTGTTATTGAGATAATGATGAGAGAGTATCATAGATAATATTACAGGTAAAAAGATACTGTGAGGTCCAAAAAGGTTACCCTCAAATTTTGACCATCAGCCCGCTAGTTTTGTTGATATTAACACTAAATTGTTAACATTTTTCATTTACCTGTACTTCAAATTATTCAATCAATTGCTAATTCTTGGTGATTTTCAAGATTCTGGTTTCATTTTCCAATTTTTGTGAGAAAATTTTTATGATAATTTAAATTCCTCAACAAATAATAATAATAATAGTCACATAATAACACAATCAGTTAATTGAAGAGGCAAAAACAAAATCAACTAATACATAATCAATTTACCTGTAAATTGATAATTCAATTAATGCAACCGATAATGATGATGATGATGATGATGTTGTTAATGGTGATAATTGTAAACATTACCATCTAAATTTTGTCCAAATCAAATTACAATTATTATTATTAATCAATGTCAAATGATCAACAGAAATTGATTGTATTTGTTAATTGTTATTACAGAAAGAAGCAAGAAAATAAATGATTACAAAAGTGGAAGAAAAAAAAAACTTTTTTCAAAAAGTTACGAACTTTTTTTTTCACCTTGATTATTGTTAAATTGTAATAATAATAAAAGATAAATACTTTACAACAGATTAGTTAATGAATAACTCAATTGTTACCAATGTTATTCAAGCCTTTTCATCATGATAATTGTTATTATCAATTGTCTACCTCATACTGTGAGACAAACCTGATTAACATGATTGCAACAATTTAATAACAATGAACACACAACTAAACGTTACGTTAAAAATATAATCTATCAAAGGTTAACAACAATCTAAATACATTTTGATGGATATTTATGTTTCTTAGATTCACTTTACTTTCATGGTTTCGCTATTTTTTTTTTGCCGACTTTAATTCTTGTATTATGATGATGATTATTGATTGTTGTTGTTTATTTGCCTGTTTAGTTGATTGTTGATGAAAATACTGATGATGATGATGATGATGATGATATTTCTCTTCTTTCTCTTCTTACCTTTATTCTTGATCGGCCTTAACACTGGACATAACCTGTAATTATTTTTTACTTGACCGTTTACACTTTTTACCTGTGTGACTTTTGCAACTTAAAATGATAATAACATTTACTTATTTAGTTACTTTGCAACAAATCATATTCAATATGTTTGCCCCTTGTTTTATAAATTGTTGATTGTCTTGATTGCTTATTATTACAGTTAAATTGTTTACCTGTCATTTGCTTTAACAGTGTTAACCTTTCCGATTTAATATATTTACTATTATAAACCCTGGAGAGATTTGATCACTTGCTAATAATTTAGACTGTCAAAATGATTAACATTTAATTGTATCTACAGAAGCTGATTGATTATGTTTATATTTTGCATTTTGTTTCCAAATCAAATTTGAACCTTAATTTTTTGCTATTAATAATAAATTGTATTGATACAGTTACGATCGTGTAAGTGTATCAATTGATTGTTCAGATTGGTTGGTTAACAGTAGAAGATGATAAATTTGATTGTTTATTATGATAATATTGGAATAATATCTTTTACAATCAGGTGACAGTTGGATAATCAGTTAATTAGTAGATTAGTGATCTCCGTTGGTTAAACTTTGTTTATATTTTTCGCATCGTTCCTTTGCTAATTTTACTTGTATCTTGATTTCCTTTGCATTGTCCATCATAATTGCCTGAAAAAGTGATTAGATGATTTTGAGAATTAATTGTTGATACAATAAACTTTAACTTTTCTCCAATTAACTTACGAAAACAGAAGCCATCATTGGATTGATCTTCGCACACGAAACCGAAGTCCAAATAAAATGAATTAGAACTTCACCATAATCGAGTTCTCTCTTTAGATGTTCAATTGTGTCAACTTGAGGATCGATTTCTCCTTTACGAACTTTAATCAAATGTTCTAAATAGACCTTGAGGGTGTGGAGTTTTTCTTCCGGTGTGGTGATCGTTTGAAAAGACCAAGTTTCAACTCGTCCTGGAATAAAACTTTTCAAGTAGAGAAACAAAGCTAAATCATAGGCTCGAAATCCATAACTACTGTTATCATAATCGATAATGAAGGCTCGATCGTCAAACGACTGACCGTTGGTTCTATCAAGTACATTTCCAAAGTGTAGGTCATTATGACAATAGACACACGGAGATTTGATGAAAGGCTCCATATCCCGAAGCCATTGAGCGTAACCAGCATGATCAAAATCAATCATGTCCTGAATCATGGGTCTCAAATGAGGTTCATATAAGTCAACATTCAAAAATTGATTAGTTTCCTTGCCCGATTTGTAAAGTCTTTCGGCCAATTTCACCAGAGACCAGGGGTCTTTAGAGATCGGCATTTCGAGTTGATGAATTTGAACCAACTTTCGTGTGAGACAATCAAGTAATTGCTGATTAGCCCATGATTCCTGGGGAAATTTATTACTCTATGAGGATAAAGATAATTAGCCATTGATCACTAACGGAATATTATTAGAAACTTACCTCGATGAAATGTTCAATTCGTCCTTCATCAAATACTCCATAGATTTTGGCTGCTAATCCTTTTTGGTGTAAAATCTCACCAATTAATGGAAGAGCATCTTTCGAGACGACAATCATGTCACCTTGATCACCGACGAATTCACTTCCATGTAATCGAACCAGAACTTTACTTGGAACATCAGATTTTAAGGTTGATTCTTTTGATTGTGATAACTTTAGATTGATACAAACGTAAATACGATTACTGAGTCCATCTCTGTTATACAAATTGATTGGAAACAATTGAAACTGATTAGTTAATTGTTATGATGATGATGTAAACACTTACTCCACTGGTTCGATGATTGTTTCTTCCGCTTTTAAATCACTCCAAGGGCCACCAAGATATTCACCACAAATTTGTCTACAACGATCACGAATCTCATCGTTAATTGTAAAATCAACCAATTTTAATTGAGACACATCAGGTAATTCATTGGGCTCTTGTTGATTGTCCATGTTGATTGTTACACGTTAGATGAATCTGATCCAGTGAAAATGGAAACTTGAAAGTAGTTAGTCAACTCGATTAAATTGCTCTCAACAATTTAATTGCTAGAACCATGGGAACGTTAATTGTTTATGAAAAGAGAAAATTGAAAATAATCAAAAGAAATTGATAAAAAGTCCTTGGGCTTATAATCATTAAGATTTTCAATTGTTCAATTGTTAAACCGACTCAATTATAATCACGATTTTAATCACAATCGGTTGACAATGGTTAACCAACAAGTGCTTTTCAACTAAACTAATCAAAGGTAAATAATCTTTGCGCCAGAGATTAAATTGTTTACTAATTGTTCCCCACTTGAAGGCATTAATATCCCACTAATTAATCTGCAATTAAATTATACTGGGAAAAAAAGAGACCAAACTGAGACTATGACCGATGGGGCTTTGAGGTCGCAGTTCAACAGGTCAAATTTTCCCGTTTCTTGTTCAATTAGCGATAAACAATTTACCCAAATACAACAATCAACCTTCAATCCAGTGTATTAATTAGTATTATATTATGTGTATACATTGGATTATAATTACGGTGCAATGTTTTCGTTGAACCTCAAAACAATTAGGTTAATATGAAACAATTAAGCTGAATTATTTTCTCAACTATTTAATCGTTGATTGTGATTAAATGTGAAATATTAACAAATTGATAGATTGTAATTGTATTTTCAACGTTGATTTTTGTTTTATTATCAATTGTTGTTATCCACAATTTATTGGAACAGGAAGAAGAAGATGAAATAAAGTGAAATGAATGATTAAATTGTTTGTTGATTGTTGTTTTTCATGATTAATCCATCAAAATGAAAGCACAATTATTGCACAGTTAACATATAAGGCAAAGATATATAAGCATTAATTGTTTACATAAATATTATATAATATGTATAAAGAAGTGTTGGTTTTCCAGTTTTTACTTTAACAGACAATCAATTGAACAATCAACATCATTTACAGTTGATTAAGAGATTGTGAATCTTTTGATTGTTTTTCCATCTGATATTAATTATCGTCATGATTGTGATGATATACAAAGAAAGAAAAACATCTTATTGATTGTTATTTTCGTAACGAATTGAATATCTTTGCAAAGATATTGATTCGAAAACGGGAAAACTGTTAATCTGATAATCTGATGATGATTACACATCCTTTTCAATGTTCATTTCATTTCCTGTTTATCGGGGAAAAACTATGAACAAGGTGAGTAATTGTTGTTTCATTGTCGTCGATGATTATGATTATGATGATTCCAATGAGATGATTTGATGAGTAATAATAGTAGAATATAAAAATGCTTGTTAATAAACTTGATAGTTGATGAAATTGTAGATGATAATCAATTGTTGTCAAAAGATTCAATAGCAATCAATGTATTGCAATGTATTGTGAATAATAAGTTTGCAATTATGTTTTTCCTATTTTCTGTAACATTGAATTAATTGAGTTTTTTGACCAACAGCTAATTATAAAAAGTGCGATGTTAATATCTGTGAATCTCATAATATCCTCGTGTTGATATAATGATGATTAATCCTTTTCCAAGAAATGTAGAGTTGTTTATACGAATAGAATGTGTAAATGGTTGTTGAGAGAGTGCAGAGGATGATGATAATGAGAAAAGGGAGATGATGATGAAAAGAATAAGGAGAATAAAAAGAGAAGAAAACGAAAGTTGAGATGAATAAATCAGTAGAAACAGTTAAATATCATCTGATTGTAAATGAAAACTTGAAGGTGGAAAGAGAAAGAGAGATGATGAGGAAAGAAAGGAACAGAATTTCATTTTCGTTTATAAAGAGAGAGAGAGAGAGAGAGAGAGAGAGAGAGATGAAAACGAAAATGAATTCGAAGCAAAAAGAGAGCAAGAGAAAGTAAATATTTGGCACAGAGAGATTCCTGATCAATAGCTTCTTGTGTTTGACCTGCAGCTAAGCCTACAGCTCATCGAGGTTTCCCTTTAATTTTTTGCTTATTTTCATGCTCTCTCTCTCTCTCACTTTCTCTAGAGGTGGAAACGAAAGAGCGAAAGATGATAGAGGAAGAGGGAGGGAGGAAAGAGCAAGGGAGAAGGAGAGATGAGCAATGATGAAATGATTGGTCGCTTTGCACTGTTTATGCCTCGTAAATAATTACATGTACATAAGAAAAAGGCTTTCTGGTTAAACATGATTAGAAACGATAATTGTCTCTCCTTTTGTGTTTGTCCTTCGCCTTTGTTATAAACCAACAATATCATTATCTCGTTGAGAAGTGATGTTAACAGGAAAATCAACAGAAGCTAAAAAGTTCATGTACTTTATTGGCTTAAGAAATGAGACATTTATTGTCATCATTGTCAAATTATCTGGGACGGTAAATGTTGTTGTTGTTGTTGTGTATCAATTTGATTGATTTATCGCAGGTTTGGGTGATTGGACTTTTGTATGACACTTTTTGGTAATTTATCGTTTGCTTTTTTTAAAGATTCATACAAGTTAATGATTGTTTTAACAGGGGCTCGAATCAGAGAGATAGAGAGAGAGAAAGAAAGAGAGAGGATATTATTGTAAACAATCATAATTCAGGTATAAAAGGTTAATTTTGTGCGAACAGGAAATTGGATCAGAGTATCAGAGTTCCGCTGGTGATTGCAATTTTCATTTGCAATTAGAATGATAATCAAAATGAAACAGATGAATATCAAGATTGGAAGAAAATGAAATAGCTAAGCTTTTAAGTCATTGGCTTTTCGTTGCTTCAAAGTTTTTTGCTTTGGGTGTTTGAGTCAATGACAGAATTTGATTAAGGCACTTGAACCTTTTCTTGCTCGTTCAGAATTCAGATGTTTAGCAAAATAATCATCAATTTCTGGTATTGGCATCGACTCTAGAAATGGATATTCAATTTCATTTAGTGTTTGTAGTTATTACTTTCACAAGGATGATGATGATGATGATGATGGTGACAATGGAGACTCTTGAGAGTTGCATTAGTCACATTTCAAGTAAAGATGAGAGTGCATATTAATCACAAGTTGATTTGATGAATTGGATGCACAATCACAGAGAGAAATTAAGTTTTCATGTTGACTTTGTGATCGATTGACATTTCCCAGAGTAATCCAGTCTGTTTATAATCTTCCATTGATGTTCAATTCTCACCCTTCATTTAGAATGATATGATTAACCAATATCTTCCAAATCAACTTAGTTCAATAAGATTAAACTTACGAAAAATTAAGAGATTAACATCAATTGTAATAGTAAATTGATATTGATTGGCGAAAGAAGATAACATGTAAAATTTGATATTATCTTTGAATTTCTCTCTCTCTCTCTGATTGTTGTGTATTTGAGCCAAGATGAAGATAAAATAAGAGGATGAATCGAATCATTTTGCACCATGAAATGCACAATAGTCAGGATAGAAATTTGGACGTGTTAAGAGGATGATGATGAAGATTTGATACAGTTTAGAGTTGAAATAATAAAAGTCTTTAACATGGATAATTAAAATTTGATAACTTTTGTTTAACACTAGCAAACTCAATCTCTCTCACTAATCGTTGTGAACTTATTCTAAGTTGACGGAAAGCATCAGTTGCAACAAAATCGATACTTTTATATACTGTTGACTGAGAACCACTTAAACTGGATGTTCCAATGAGATCCTTTGAATGATTCAACGATGACTTGAATGGATCAGATGAATTAGATGAACGTGAACGAGGTGAATCTTTGCCTTTACTGTTTCCCATTAGATCAAGATCCAGGTAAGTTACATTTGGAGAGTCGATTGGTGATTTTCTAGGAATAGTATAAGCGCGACGAGACTAAAATAGAGAAAAGAAGAAGAAGAAGAAGAAGAAGATGGAAAAATAGAAATGAGAATCGAGTTGAAGGACAAATTGTGAAGATAATTATCATGTTTAGTTAAATATTGCAAGAGAAATAAAATGATTCAAGGACAAACCTGATCGTCTAAAGATGAATTTCGTTTATGGAAAATGGAAGAGTGACTGATTATATCTTCATCTGAATTTGATTCATCTCGAGTAACATGATGTTGAAATTGTCTTCCTCTTGAAGGAACTCGAGGTGGCCCATCAGCCAAGTGTCTTTATGGTAAACATTTAAAGATTAGAATAAATTAATTTATCCCTTTAATCAAACAAATGTGAATCAATAGTTTAAAAAGAGTAATTACCTTGTTGGTTTAATATAAGATTTCGAGTGAGCTGGTGGAGGTGCGAGAGTAAATGTTGGACTTGTCGGAGAAACATTTGTATCAGAATCAGAGTCTCGTCGTTTTGGCTTTAAATCTCGATTAACTGCCGGAGGTGTGAGACTTTTGGACAGAGAGCCGCTTGAAGAAAGCGAATCAAATGCAGAGTTTGGTGTAGATGGAGATCGATCACAATTATCCAAATCAAAAGCAATCGTATTATCGTCTAGATAAACAGGTAAAGTTCCCTTGTAATCGTAAGTGAAAACTGGAGGTTTACTTAAATGACCTGGAGGCGCATTAGTGTAAGAATGACTGTTCCTTTGGTAGTTCAGTTACCAGGGCAGGAATTGCAGTTCTCATGCTATTAAATACTGGTTCTGATTTTGGGAAATCATAAACATCATCAAGAGTTAATGGTTGAGAGGTTGGGGTGTTTACTATGTTGTTGTTATTGTTGTTGTTATGTTGATTATTATGTTGATTGTTATTGTTGATAATGTTGTTGATGTTGATGTTAATGTTGTTGTTTGAACTTGAATTAATGGTGGGATTAAATTGGCCTGATGGTGACGATGGTGAATCTAAATGACTATTGAATGGAGTTGAAGGTGATAAATGATCGTTGCTATTAAAATGGTTTGTTCCATAAGCAGGAGAGCAACTTTCGGATTTGCTTCGATTGTTCAACTTCTTAGGCTTGGGTGGCCTTGGCGGTGGTTCATTCCTGTAGCTTGAATGGCCAAATTCACCATTGGGCTTACTGACTCGACTACGAAGGGAAAGAGTTGAATTGTTGGAATCGGAGAGACGCTCATGCCGATTGAGTGTATGACTCAATGGACCAACAGTCAGATTGTGAGGTTTGCTTTTACGAGCATTGAGTGTGTGGGACGATGAGAGAGAGAGACCAGTGGATGGAGAGTTGATCGGAAGCGCTACTTTGGTGAAGACACTTGAACGAGGAACATCATAGTTGGTCACCTGATGATGATTGTGATTCAGGTTATGGTTATGATGGACCCCAGGGCTGGGGGTCAGTTGCTTGTACCCCAGTCCATGAGACTGATGAATTGGATGGTGAACACTGGAAGATGAACAAGATGGCAGAGGAGGAGGGGGAAGGTGATGGTTACTGTTAGGATAACCTTTGAAAGAAACTGGTTTCCCAGTATAACATTCAGATATAGGGATGTAAGGCCCAGAAGGTTCGTCGTCAAAATCAATTGGTACTTTAGTTGCTTGGGATGAAGATGCTTCTTTTGACTGGATCATTTGTATTAAGATCAATTGGATTGTGAGGACGATGGAAACAACAACAACAACAATGGCGGAAAAGGCACAACATTAAATTGAGAGAAGCGAAAAGAGAGAAAAAGAGAGAGAGAGACACTTGTTGCAGTTCTCGGAAAAGCAGGAGAATAGAATTGAATTGAAATGAATTAAAGAGACTCAAAGGAAGAGCAGAAGATGAAGAAAAGTGAAGATGAAGATGATTTGGTTGGAAGAGAAAACATTTAAACGTCAATTAATGCGAAGAGATGGTTGATTGTGATGGAGAGAAGAAAACGAAACTGTAATTGCTGCGAAAAGAAAGTGTTGCATTAATGTGAACAATTATGGAGAAGCAAAAGTGAGGGAAATTTAATAAAATGGTCGAAATTGAATTGGAATAAAAAAGAAAAGAAAAAAAATGTTCTTTTCTTTTGACCTACTACTTTTCGCTGTTTAGGACGTTATGAGAATGTGAGAAAATGAATCAACAAGATGAAGATGAGAAGATGAAGACCAGGCCTCTCTCTCTCTCTTTTCTCTCTCCTTCTCTTCTCTTTCTTTCTCTCTTTCTCTTTAATCGAAATTAACTGAAAGACTTTATCTTCTCTCTCTCTTTCTATTTCTATTCTCCCTTTTTCTCTTCTCTTCCCTGTCTCTTTTTTTCTCACATCTCAATCTTCCTTTAGTCTCTTCGTTCTTCTCTCTCTCATTCGCTGGAATCCAGTCTCACTTTTCTTTTTCTACCTGTCTGAAGATTATCATCATTCTATTCATCGTTAACTAATATTCTCTTTTTAGTATTTGTTACAACGAAATAATTTCTCCATTTTCACCGATTCTTTTTTTTCTTCTTCGTTTTCTGCAGAAAAACTTTTGTACACTTAATTTCTGTTCGAATTGCAGAATTTTCTTCATGTCAAGTTTATAGAATTTGATTATTTACGTTATCGAGAGACGAAAAGAGAGAGAGAGAGAAGAGAAAGAATGAGAATCATGTTGGACAACAGGTTCCTGGTTATTCCTTGTTATCCAGGTTTAGCTGATGGATAACATTCCTTTTATCATCTTCTAATTTTCTTCTCTTTCTTTTAAGACATCAAGGTTTTCTCAGCCTTTCGCAGTTTTCATCTTCTTCTTTCTTTTTCTTCTTCTCTCATCTTTCGATCACCTTAACCATTGTTACAGTAAAGAAGAAGGAGAAGAAGAAGAAGAAGAAACTGGCGAAAGATGGAAAAGAAGAAGAAGAAGATGATGAGAAGGGGAAGGTAAAATTCTTGCAGCAGGGATAATCTATCACCAGGGTGGTCTTCATCTTCATCTTCTCTTTCTTCGGGCTCTCTCACACTCTCAGAGTGAGCTTGTTACTTGTTCAATTCCGGGGCCAACTTAACTTTCTCTCTCTCTCTCTCTCTCTCAACTATAATTGCAACACGCAGTGAGAAACATTCCTTATAGCAACTCAATCCTTCATCATCATCGTTTCAGCCTCTTTACCCTGCAATTTATCAACATTTTTGCATAAACAAGGTAAACCACCGAAAAGCTGAAAAAAAACATAAGCCTTTATCGCTCCTTCTTCATCTTCATCATCATCATCATCTCTCTCTTTCTACTTATCCTCATTTAATCAATAATTTACTTTGCACTTATCACAATCACAACGAATGCGAATTGCAAAACTCACCAGTTATCCTGTTTTTTTAGACAAATGTGCATCTCAATTTTCAAAATGCAATAGAGCTCAAAATGGATCAATTTTTGCAATATCGATAATAAATTTCCTTTAACGAAGCACAATCACAATTAGATGATATTTAATGTAAATTATTAAACTTATTTACATCTAGTCCGATGTGGTCTAGTGGCTAGGATATCTGGCTTTCACCCAGAAGGCCCGGGTTCGATTCCCGGCATCGGAGTAATTTTTTGTTCATTCTCATGAGAAGAGAGAGAATTTCAATTGAATTAACTAATTGCAAGTCTTGGAAATTGGTGTTCAATGAACTTTTGATAATAAAAATGATGGAAAAACATTGAATGGAAATTGAATGTTATTTTTTTTTAGAATAAAAGAAAATTTAAAGTTTATCTGGGATCAGATGTTAGAGAGATGATGATATGAGGATGTGGTTGGAAAGAAGAAGATGAAGAGTGAGAATAAGTGAGAGAGTAAAGAATAACATGGGGAGAGAGAGGGCGGCAAGAGGAGGATAAAGAGAAGATCGACTTTGTTGCGGGCCTCTTTTCTTCTTCATCATCATCTTCTCATCAGAATCCGGGTTTAAATGGTTTACCAATGGAGAGTTTAGTCCAATAAAGCTTCATCATCCTTCATCCTTGAGGATATTGAAGATCGTTGGGCTATTCAGTTGACCTGGAATAGAATGAGAGAGAAATGATAATGATGAGAAAATGAGAGGCGAGATTCAACAATCTAAATCAACATCGAATTGAAATTTAGTTACTTGTTGTGGTCAATTAATTGTGTCCAGCAAATGGTCAATTTTCGAGATTCATTTAGTTTAGTTTTTTTCTATCACAAGTTTTAATTGCTAAAACTATTCCAACAATTGAACTAACGAAATGAGAATCAGAATTCAGGCCTAGATTATTGCAACGAATTTAAGTTTATCGTCTAATTGGAGACCAATTTAGTTGATTTAGTTTGAAAGGAATCGTTTTGGAAATTTTTGCAGAATCTGATAATATGAAGATGAAGTTATTAGAAATGCAATTATGATTTGGAATCATTAATTTGTGACAATCAATTTAGTTTCTTCTTTTGATTTTAATAGTACAATTTGATTGGATTGTTGTGAGTTATTATATAGTGTAATTGGTTTGGTAAAAAGTTTTGATTAATTGATTTTCAGTATTTCTTGGTGGAAATCATGATTATTGATTCTCTCAGAGTTTCTGATTGCAATGATTAAAAGAAAAAAAACAGAATTTAATTGTTAGTTTATATTGTGGATCGACTTTATATTCTGTTAGTTTTTCCTTTGCTTTTGGCTCATGTATCAAGAGTGTTGAGTAAATTGTAAGCTCTCGATTGATGCGAATTAGTAAATTTGTATTAACTTTTTTCCATAGTTGATTAGCCTTCTCGTGGTGATCAAACTGGTGGAAATTTAGCTCGATTTGAAGATCTTTAATTTTAGTCAAGTGTTTGTTTCCTTTGATCACTGGATTAGATTTAAAGATGATTATGCAGTTGATTCGAGAGTTGGATTCAGTAATGTGATCAATATGTAATCTTTGTCTGGAAAGGAAAAGAAATGAAAAACAAATAATTACAAATGACATCAAATGTGTAAGATAGATTGTTGAACCATTTGCTTTTCAAATTGTGATTGATTTTCCATTTGTCATTGAGGGAAAGTCAGAAGACAATAGTTGACAAAAATGATCGGTGATCATTTCATCAATGACAATTACAAATTGGTCACGATCAAAGTATAGAACTGATTAATAGAATTTAGATGAAAGTAATTTATTAAATTACCTTGAGAATAAAGAATGAAATTGAAGATAAAAAAGAAAAATCAATTGACAATCTACTCACCAGGAACAACAATAAATTCAATTCTTTTAGTTCGTATCTTTAGAAAGGTAAGTTCATCATTCATATACTCTTTGTCTTTAAGAGCCATTCGAGCCTTTTCAACGATGTCACAAATTATGTTGGCATAACTTTCTGATGATTCCTTGTTCTCGGATAGAGTTGATTTAATTATGTTCCCTTCATCATCGGTAACAATAACTCCCATCACCGATTTGTGAGTACTTTCAATACGTTTAAGGGTTTCTTCAATTTCTGCCTTCAAACCATACAAATCAAAACAGAAAACAGAAAATAGAAAATAGAAAAACAAAAATTAGTAATCACACAAATGACAATTTTCATTTCATTCTATTCATTTCTCAACATTACAACTTACATTCATTGTTTCCTCAATAACCGGAGAGATGGACTATAAAAATACAAGTAAAATTATTGTGAATCTAAAGTTGAATCAATTAGATGATTAAAAAGACAATTAAATGTTGATAGAAATTGAGAGATGAAATGAAAACAAAAATTAAATTTCTGTTTCCATTGACAACTAACATTGTAAACAGAGACAAAAACGTTAACCGAATTGATCAGAAATTTGTGCTGCCATCTCTTGACCCTGAAACTCACTAAGGAATAAATTGAATAAATTGATCGAAATCATCTGGAAATGAATTGGTGATTAAACTGATTGATTAAAAAAAAGCAATTTGGACCGACAGGCTCGAGTCAAGTTTCTCTCTTTCGATTCTGTTTTCTATTTCTAATTGATTCAACTGACTTCATAGAATATCAAAACTTTTTGATTACTTGTTGTTTCTATTTTTCCCTCATCTTTGGTGAGAAACTGGAAATTGTAAATTTTGATCAATTTAATTTGAATTGATTAAATTTTCTCCATTACATTTGCTTGTAGTGATTACCAAAGATGTTCCATTTTGTTGTTGTAAGCTTAATATTTGTTTTGTCTGGTATGTGTATAATATATCGTATTTTATGTACAAGTATAAGTAGGATTAATCCTGACATTTTCTTCGTAACTTTTTACAACAATCAATCAGTCGAAAAAAAAAAACAAAATGTATACATTTATTATTAATCGGTATTAATATTTTTCGAAAGGATTAACACTAGTATCCATTTTGGTAGGATAACTTTCAACAGGCGACCCTAATTGGTGGAATGAGTCCATTTGTTGAGTTAAGCTTAAAAGTCCTCCTTCAGCGACTGTGATTATCACCCAAATTATTTCTAAACATTAAAATGAGTCCAAATCCATAAAAAAAATAAGTTAAAATCAGGTGAAGAAAATAAAACATCAATTAGATGACATAATTTAAAATTAGGTGAAACAAAAAGATAGAGTAAGATTAACTCAATCAATATCTTAGGGAAAATTGAAATATCAATAAGTTAATAGGATAGTAAATATAATTGTATACATAAATTCAACAACTGACCTCCAAAAAATTGACCAATGGCTGTACTCATCCTCCATTGGCCTTGAAATATGCCAGACATGGCTGGACTTATCATTTCTAAAGACACATCGGCCATCTGTCCAGGCTCTAAAGGATCTACAACAACTCGTTCACAATTTCCCATTAAATGGCCATTTATAAATCGTAAAGAACATCCTTGAGGCCACCTTTCCGTCCCTGAAAAAAGAGAAGATGAAACAAAACAAAATAAGAGAAAATAGAATCATTGAGTAAGAATGGGAAGAGAACAGCTTGTTTTTCAGTTTTATAGGAACAAAAATAAAGAAGAAAAAAAGTATGAAACCTACCTGAATTTAAAATTCTCCAAGTTTTAACAAATCGGGTATTTGGTGGAACCTCTTCACCTTCTCCTATGGTTACATCTTTGATAAAACTCATGACTGGTAATGATTCCATTCCAAGTTCTTTGGGTGCATCTAGGTCGAAGTATGAACAGATGGCCTGTTGAAGATTCCTAAGAAAAATTAAGAGAAAAAGAGGAACAAGAGACAAAAAAAGAGGATTAGCAATAAGATGAGATTTAAAAGAAAATGCGAAGCAAAAATCATTGAAAGAGAATCTACCATGGAAAAGGCAGATAAACATCAAGAATTGACTTTTCTTGCCAAATTATTATTACTCCGTCATAGTAAGTCAATGACTTTTTTGTTTACTGTGACATTTTTATGAGAAATTGCAAGCAGAACAAAGAGAAAGAAAGAGAAAAGGAAACAAGGAAAAAGGTAAGAGCAGTTAGAAGAGAGAGAGAGAAAAAAAATGAAAAAAGTACCAATTATTCATGTCCAGGAAGAAAGCACATCCTTCTGGTGACAGTTGGTTAGGTGAGAGTAATTTTTGGAATTCATTAATAAGAACATCTTTATCTTGTGTACCCATACACGAGAATTGTTGAAGAAGTGAAGATTCCAAATCGACAATATCACCATTGGCACCTTGAGCAGTCATTTTGGTTTATAAATATATAAATGTACTTTTTGTTTCTCTCTTCTCACAGTATAGAGTAATAATAATAATACAAAAAAAAAACAGCTATAGTAACAAATCTATTCTATTACAAGAAGGCTTGATCACTTCACAATAATATCTTCAAGTGGATATATTTAACTGGTGGAAAACAGAAAAAGGGGAGACAGAAAAGAGAGCAAAAAGTAAGAGGAGAAAATGAAACAGACAATGAAAAGAAGATGAAGAGAGAAGAAAATAATCAACAAGGTGTAAACAAATTAACATAAAAATGGTTAAAAAAATGAAAGAAACATCACCAAATTAAATTTCGATGAACAATTTGTATTCTAATTAAGATAAAATCACATGAAGAAACCATTTGGCGAAATTGAGTAATGAGAACAAACAAAGAAAAACCTACAGGGGAGAATAAGAACTTTTCCTAAGCCCCACCCATTCGGTTGATTCTTTTTCTAAACCAACTGTTCCGCCATCTTGTGGATATTTTCTTCTTCAACATGAGTAACTAATTTTTCACATTTTGGTTTATTTTTTTTTCCATAATTAATTTAGTTTGGTTAATTGTTCGTCCATTTTTTTCATTTGATTGTTTTAACGTTAATTGCAGTTTAATTCATAGTGAGTATATTGTTTTGTATTCAGAGTTTTCTGTTTTTATGAATTGCTGATAAACACACATGTAAGTGAGTTTGAAGCTTAATGAGAAACATTAATTGATATTATTTGGTTGAATATGAGTCAATCTAATTGTTTTTGTTTCTTTTTTTGGTCTCTCAGGTAATTGGTGTTGCTTTTTGGTTAATATGTTGCATCGTAAACAGAAAAGTCTACTTTGGACAAATCCGAGAGGGAATATTAATTATATCTTCAAATATTTGGCTATTTCATCATTCTCATCTTTCTTGACATTTATGGGTTTACATAAAAGTCAATCTTTTCGATACTATTTTCATGAAAATTTCACAACTGTACTTGATGTTTATTATCAATTTATCAAAACAGTGAGTGACAAAGAAGAGAAAATCAAAAAAGCAGATTACGATGCATGGGGAGTCAAACAACATCGAAGATGATTTTGGTTGTGATTTGATGATGATTGGGATATACCAAGAGGAGGTTTAAAATAGAGGACGAAGTCAAGAGAGTTTGTGTCGATTGTATATTAAATCATTTTGTGGTTTCTTTTTCCATCTTCAATATTTGTTAAATATAAATTTGCTGTTCGGCTAATCGATCACAAAATGGTGCCACTAATAGTGATGTTGTAAAATAGAATGTTAAACCGAAAAATATTGAAATTGGAAGAGCAGGTAAAGCTTTCTTAAAGAAAGCGAGTAACAGTAAAGTTAAACAAAGTCCAATCAAAATAGAAACGAAACAAGCTAATGTTGTATTCCAATCTCCATATGATGAAGCTTTTCCAACCAAAACACTGTAGAAAATAAAATCACCTAAACCTAATTTTACTCCACGTTCGTCATCATATTCATCGGGATCTACATTATATTCGGAGGGTTGATTGTTTTGTCCGCGAAATGTGATCGGTGGAACTGTAGATTCTACTTGTTGAGGTTGTGATGGTTCTGATTGATGAGATGTTGATGCTGTTGATTGGTTTTTATTAGAATCGATATCATCTCGAGGCAATTTTCTCTTCACTGTTATCTGCCATTCCAGGTAAATAGGCAACTGCTGAAGAATAAATTAGAGAAGGAAAATAGATTCATTTCGACTTTGAGCAGTTTCACCAAGATTCTTAAAGGTCCTTTTGGACATAAAACAGCGACGAGATCCCAAACAGAAATTACTGCAAGTATAACCCATACTGTCCATTCGGGAATGTATTTGATTAGAACCAAAGCCATGAGAGCGGAGACCACAAGTAGGTAGGCTTGTTGACTACAAGAGGTCCTTTCCAGTGGATACAAATCATTCCCAGTATACCAAAGTTCCAGATAAAGAGGAAACGGAAATATAATCTGCAGGAGATTATATTTTGAAGAACCACGGAAAGGTAGATAAACATAAAGAGAAAGAGTAGTAGAGAAGAGGAAAGTACCAGCCAACCATAAATGACTTTGTAGAATCTGTAAGTGTACAGAAGAATTAAAACAAAAGTCATCACCACAATTACTACCAAAAAAATGAATGCATTAGCAAATGAGTGCCAAACTTTTGTTGGAACATCGGCTTTTTGATCAGTGAACGGAGTGTATAATAAGTATTGATTGGTCTTGGTGTAGAATTGAAGAGATCCAATTGATGCGATAACAATGAGCATACAAATTGAGACTGGAATAAATAATTTGATTACATGTTTAGCTCCATATTTTAATTCCTCTTCTTCAATAGATCTTTGAGCAGAAGCAAGGGAACCAGGTGAAGACGAACCATCAGCATCATAACCATCACCGACTGGAGCTTCATTGTTCACCAAACGTTGAGGACTAACTCCTGAAATACCTTCATCAGCAACTTGATTAACATTACGATTATTTCCTCTATTTCTTTCACGTTTAGGTTGACCACTACCACCAGCTGGGTCAGACATTAATACAAGAAGATATAATACAAAATTTGCTGTAATCATCATCAAGGCAAACTCCTAGAAAAAAGAGAACATGAAAAAAATCAAAATAAAACCAAATCATATTAATAAAGAAAATATTATCCAACAATAAACCAACAAAAAACAATGTCAATTTAACACTAATACATATGGAACCGATTAACATCATCATAATCTGATGAATAATAAACAAAATCAGACCAATAAATTGTTGGAAACAATTAACTTACCGGGAGAAAGGAGTAATCCGAGTCAACTTGATTAGCATTGACCATATTGATGCTCAGTAAGAAACTGAAGGATAAATTAAGTCAATGATCACACACCAACCGAAATAAGCATTCGATTAATTGAGAATATTAATAATTAAGAATAAAACAAAATCACCTCACTAATTAATTGTTCGGATAAATAAAAAGTAAAAAGATTTGAAAGGCGTTTATCTTGTTGACAGAATTTAAATCATCTGTTCAGGAGAAGAGAATTTTTTTTCTCTCTTCAGATCGAAGCGCCAATTTCGTTTTTTCTTAGAATTTTTTTTCTAAATTTGATTTTCTATTTACCAGATTAATTCTGATTCTTTAATTTTTTTCTTCTTCATCAATTTGTTGTTAATTAATTTGTGCTTTTTAAATTTTCTTTTAATTGCATATTCTTTTTTTGGAACAATTGTCATTCGCTTATACAAACCTTCATCTCATCTTTTATTTGACCAGTGAGAGAGACATTATTGTTTCTACTTTGTTTTGATTTGGTTGACTTTTTTTTTCTCTACAGAAAATAATTTTAATTCTCTAATTGCATATTTTCTGTGACTTAATTAATCAGTTTTTTCATCTAATTGTTTCCAGGGATTGATCAAGATAACTGATTGATTGTTATTTCTCTGAAAATATTAAGAGCTAATTGACTATTTATTGAACATTTATCTCTTTGTGTTCTAGTCTTAACCTATGTTATAACCTTAAGTAAGTGCAGTTGATTGGGTTATCTTGATTGTCTTATGTTGATTGTCTTCATCTTAATTTCATTTAGCTTTCTTGGATATGATTAATTGTTTCCAAGATTAACCATGTTCTTAAGAAGTGCTCATAAATGATTCGAATAAATGTCTCTGAATGAGTGATTGTTAATTTATTCAATTCTAAATTTCTAATTTGATTTTTTTTCTCTTTTCAGTCTTTCAACTGGACGACTAATATTGCGATTTAAATAGCAAAATATGAGCAATTGTAATCAATTAGCCCATGAAATTGGGTTGTCTTTCTATGATAAAAAGCTTAATCAAGCATTGAGAACAATTTATGAATGTGGTGTCAAATTGGAAGCCAAATTAGAAACAATCTCTTCTGCAGCAATTTATTTCCACAGATTCTTTTCCGTATCATCACCTGAGCTTTTTGATCCCGTTCTTATTGGTGCAACTTGTATTTATTTGGCTGGAAAAGTTGAAGAAGATCATATTCACCTTCGTGATCTAATTAATGTTTTCCATTCAACTCTAAATCGAGCTCATAAAATGATTCCATTGAAATTTGACAACTACTATTGGAACTTGCGAGAATCATTGGTTCAATTGGAACTTTTATTACTTCGAGTTCTTAAATTTGATGTTAACAATCAACTTGCTCATCAATATCTTGTTCATTATTTACGATCGCTCACCGAATGGATTGGTAAAGATTATACTACAACCATTTCATTGGCTCAAACATGTTGGTCACTTTTAAATGATTACTACATGGATCCAAAATGTATCAACTATAGCGGTCAACAAATCGCAATTGCAGTCATTCAAATTGCCCTGGAAACTCATTCAATTCAAATTCCATATGAAAAAGAATCTCTTGTCGGCTGGAAATTAGCACTTTACGAACAAGGAACTTTGGAAAAAACAAATCAAATAATAAGCGATATTTTAACTCTTTACGAAAACGACGATAAAGAATATTCAACAAGAGCATTAACATCCATGGAAAATTCATCGAATGTAGCAAAATCTAATTCGGAAGATCTACTGGCCGCATTTAGGAAATATACACCTTCAAAATAATTGAATATACGCCTAAATGAACAGGACGAAGTTGATTAATGAAACAATTTCCGACCCTAATTCCAACACCTACAAGAAAAGCACAACCTTATGGTTCCTATTTTCGTAAACATCTAATAACATAATGTACCAGAAAATTACATGTCCAGACGAATCCAATCAACGTGTAAACCTGAAAATTTTGATCAAGTTGAACATCATTTCCCTTGACCCTCGAGTGTTGAAATCTCATCGTAATCATACAACAACAAGTGTATTTAGATAATCAATCGGTCTAATTAAGCTTTTTGTTTAATCAAATATAAACATTCGCGTAGGTTGTGAAGATAAACACTCACTCACTTATATTTTAACCAAATGATCACAAAATGAATAAGATTGTCAGGTTAAACTCGCGCAACTTGTTCCCCACCCACTCTACAGTGAAAAGAAACTTTCTAAACACTAAGCATCCTCATCCCTCAACCGATACTATTTATGGTAAAAGAAGATATTTTTTCCCTCATCTTCTTATTACTTTTCTTTCCTGTTAATTTTTTAGTTCATTCATTTTCTCTTAATCATCTTAAATAACCTTTCACCGTTATCATTGTACAATTTTAACCAACAATCAGTTCTAATTGTGATTCAACAGATCTAAACAATTTCTCTCTCTCTCTCTCTCTCTCATATTTATCATCTTCAATAAGTAAACAATGGAAGACATTTTTCATTGGTGTCGTGAAGGTAATGGTTTTCTCGTTAGGGTTTGGCTCGATGATACAACTCATGATCTGAATCAAGGGTAAGAATTTAATTTAAATTGTCCATTGTGAAAATTTGTTGATTGAAATTGGGTCGAATCGATTGATTGTTAATTGTTGACCTTTCATTTTCTTTTGACTTTTATGTTATGTCTTTCTGTTTATTTGTTTACCATATGAATAACTCTGTTTGTTTACATTGTTTGATTTTCTCATAATAGTGATGATCATGGATTCAGTCCACTTCATTGGGCGTGTAAATCTGGACGTGGACACATCGTTGAGATGTTAATCAACAGAGGAGCTCGAATCAATGCCACCAATATGGGCGATGATACTGGCCTTCATTTAGCTGCCGCTCATGGACACAGAGAGATAGTTAATTATCTTCTTCGTCATAAGGCTGACATAAATTCAATCAACGAACATGGAAATACACCTTTACATTATGCTTGTTTCTGGGGCTATCAACAAGTTGCCGAAGATTTGATTAACGCTGGTGCTCGAGTTAACGTTATCAACAAGTATGGTGAAACTCCGTTAGATAAGAGTAAAGGACAAATGGCCTCAAGTTTACTTGAACTTGCTGAGAAAATGGGACAAGATGTTTCAAAGAAAGTTCCATACAAAGAGCAAAGTTGGCTTGGTACTAAAAGTCGATCTCGAGATGCGACACTTTCTCGTCATATGGGAATCAAATTGGAAGATCTTCATTTACAGGATAAATTATCAATCACCAAATCAGGTGAAACTTGGCGAGGAATTTGGCAGAATAATGAAATTTCGGCTAAATTTTTATCTCTTGGTGTTAAACCTTCAGTTGATGTGATTCGTCGAGCGTCAAGAAATTTTTCTGAAGAATTTCCTAGACTCAGAATATTTTCTCATCCAAATGTATTACCAGTTATCGGTTGTACCAATTCACCGCCCAATTTGGTTGTTATCAATCAATTCATGCCCTACGGAAGCCTTTACCAAGTCCTCCATCAACCGACAAATCTTGTTGTCGATCAAAATCGTGCCTTAAAATTTGCCGTCGATATCGCTAAAGGAATGGCCTTCCTACATTCTCTGGAACCACCGATAATGCGATATTTCCTCAATTCTAAACATGTTTACGTAAGAATTAATTTCTGCTCGAATGTGTTTCATTTGTAAATCTAATCACATTTCTCTCTTTCCATTTACTACAGATTGATGAAGATCTAACTGCCAGAATTAACATGGCGGACACCAAATTTTCATTCCAAGAACGAAATAAATATTATCATCCCGCTTGGATGTCACCAGAGGTTTTACAGAAAAAACTTACAGAGATCAATATAAAAGCCGCCGATATGTGGTCATTTGCTATTCTTTTATGGGAATTGGCCACTCGACAAGTGCCTTTCTCTGAATTATCTCCTATGGAATGTGGAATGAAAATTGCCCTGGAAGATTTAAGAATTTCAATTCCACCAGGAATCTCTTCTCACATGGGAAAATTGACTAAAATCTGTATGAATGAGGAACCAGGAAAAAGACCAACCTTTGATCAAGTCCTTCCAATCCTTGAGAAAATGATTCATGCTTAATTGTGCTAAACATGTTTCAGCCAAATTTCAGTGTTAATAATACCACTAATCATGAAACAATTGGAAACAATTAATATAACAATATAAATATCAATGTATCAATATGATTAACAATTATGAAACATTTTAACAAAAACAATCAAATAATTCGCAATTGATAATAAAAATATCATTAGAATTAAATTAAAAAATAACAGAATCACTTTTTCTGGATTGGTCATATTAGTTTTCTAGTTTACATTTGAAATAAAATTTACAATTTAAAATTACTTTGCGTTCAATTTTCATGTTCATCACGTTTAAGATTAACATTGGATAATTTTCTTCTCCTTTAATTGTTCAATGGTCTCATTGTTGTAGCCCAATTGTTGTAGCACTTCAATCGTGTGCTCACCAACATCGGGTGGCGATTTCATTTCGCTTCGAAAGGCTGACAAATTGGACGCTAATGGTTGATATTTGACCGCTGGACCAAGTAATTTGATCTTTCCTCCTTTGTTGTGGTCCACTGAAATTACTGATTGATTGTGGATCACTTGAGGATCCTCGAAGACATCGTCTAGTTCATTAACTGGCCCATAAGAGATTCCCGAACCTTCAAAGTGTTTCAACCATTCTTGCATTGGTTTAGCACTTAAACCTTTTGTGATTAGTTTGTTAAGCTCCAAACGATTAGCATTACGATTTGCATTATCAGTGTACTTTGGATCATTGATAATTTTTTCAGCTTCAGCGGGAGAAAAGATCACACGGCAAATGGAATGAAACATTTTATCGGAACCAGCGCAAAGAGTGATATGTTTACCATCGGCACATTCGTAAGATTGGTAAGGTACAACAGTTTCATGGGCAGTTCCTCTTCGAGGGGGAATTATACCCGAATTAAGGTAGCCCACTCCGAGATTGGCAAGAATTGAGACTGTGGTTGACAGTAAATTACAATCGATTTTCATTCCAAGACCAGTGATTGATCTTTGGTGAAGAGCGGCAAGAATAGCACCATGAGCATAAAGGCCAGTGCTTAGATCGGACATGGCGACACCAACTTTACAAGGTTCACCACCTTCGGGTCCCGTTATGGCTAAAAGTCCACCCATTGAAGCGGCGATCACATCGAAACCAGCTCGTTTAGCATATGGACCTTAACATTGCAATGAAAATAATTAGAAACTCATTTTCTTGGATTTAATTGGAAAGAGATTACAAATTTACCTGTAGGACCAAAACCACTGATTGAACAGTAAATTATTTTCGGATTAATTTTATTCAAATCATCGTAACCAAGTCCCATGGAATTCAATTTACCAGGAATATAATTCTCGATGAAAATGTCACTTGAGGCGACCAACTTTTCCAATATCTTCAAACCCTCTGATCTTTTAAAGTCAATCGCGATACTCTGATAATATCAAACACACAAAGGGAATTTACTTTAAGGCTCAAAGTCGAGAAAAGAAATCAACAATTTCTTCATCAAAGGTGACACTTTGTAATATCTTCACGATAAATGAGTACAAACAAAAACGATTCTAATCAATTAGCTTTTCAATTACCTTTTTATTGCGATTGATGGACAAATAATAAGTAGAATCTCCATTAACAAAAGGTGGACCCCAACCTCGGGTCTCGTCACCTTTACCTGGTTTTTCAACTTTAATTACTTTAGCACCTAAATCCGAAAGTAACATTGTACAAAAAGGTCCGGCCAGAATTCTGGTCAAGTCGAGGACGGTGACATCACTTAAACAGCCTTCGAGTTTCTCATTGACACTGGTTGAAAATCTAGTTGGCTTGATCATAAGGCCACTATTTAGAAAGACTTTACTTCGCAAACAATTCATGATTGAGAGAAGAATAAACTTGATAATAATTCAAATTACACATAAAAAATTACGATTGTTATGGTTAAACAAACGATCCACTGGTGCAACGATCCAAGTGAATCTCTTGCGATTGCAGCTCTACCTAAAAGCAATTCACCTGAGTGCCAACTTCAAATTGGGACTTGGAATCGGACCGAATTTGCGATTGCACCTTAATTTTCACTTAATCTCTGGTAAGACACTTCGTTGTTGTTACTTTCATACTTTTCGGTCCAAATTGCTTTTTTTAACCAATCAGTTTAAGTACCAATTCATTTCGAGTTGATTTTGATCAATGATTTTCATTACTCTTTAGTGAGTTTCAGGGTCAAGAGATGGCAGCACCAATTTCTGATCAATTCGGTTAACGTTTTGGTCTTTGTTTACAATGTTAGTTGTCAATGGAAACAGAATTTAATTTTTGTTTTCATTTCATCTCAATTTCTATCAACATTTAATTGTCTTTTTAATCATCTAATTGATTCAACTTTAGATTCACTATAATTTTACTTGTATTTTTATAGTCCATCTCTCCGGTTATTGAGGAAACAATGAATGTAAGTTGTAATGTTGAGAAATGAATAGAATGAAATGAAAATTGTCATTTGTTTGATCACTAAATTTTGTTTTTCTATTTTCTGTTTTCTGTTTTGATTTGTATGGTTTGAAGGCAGAAATTGAAGAAACCCTTAAACGTATTGAAAGTACTCACAAATCGGTGATGGGAGTTATTGTTACCGATGATGAAGGGAACATAATTAAATCAACTCTATCCGAGAACAAGGAATCATCAGAAAGTTATGCCAACATAATTTGTGACATCGTTGAAAAGGCTCGAATGGCTCTTAAAGACAAAGAGTATATGAATGATGAACTTACCTTTCTAAAGATACGAACTAAAAGAATTGAATTTATTGTTGTTCCCGGTGAGTAGATTGATATCACTTTATTCCTCTTCTTCAGATAATCTTTTCCCTGTCATTAATCAATTGATAAAAGAAATATCTTCAAGAATCTAGTAAATATTAATAATATCTTGAGTTTCTTGATAATCAAAGATTATCTCATCTTGATATTATTGTCATGAGTTTGATCAGTGTTTTATTTTAGATAGAATTGATTTTCTCAACAACTTTCCTATCATTTTATTCAGATATAAAAGTTTATCTAATCATTTCGCTTACATTTCAATCATTATTCCTGTTCTAACTCTTAATTGATTTCTCTTTTTTTTCTCTCTTACTTTAGACAAAGATTTCATATTGATCACATTACTGAATCCAACTTTGGAATCAACAGCATAATTATCAACAGATCTAAAAAGTTAAAGAAAGGAAAAATACTGAAATCAGTCCAAAGATATTGAATTTTTCGAAAGATTTTTAATCAATCAAATTCACTAATAAATTTCCATCTATTATAAATTCCAAAAAAAGGAGATGTTTCCAAAATTCATCGTTGGCTCGTCAATTCTCAGATCCACCCGCTTGTTGTATCTTTATAAAATTTTCGTATTGTTTCTCATCCATTAATCTTGAAAACTCTTCTTCATTTGGAACTTTCATCTTATAAATCCAACCTTGGTCATATGGAGATGTGTTTAGTAAATCTGAGAGCAATAGAAATAGAAGAAAAAAAATCTATTAATAAAAACAAAAGGCTAATAAAACGAGAAGAAAAAACAAAAATCGGCCATTTAACTTACGTGGTTCCGATTCAAGTTTCTCGTTAACGGCAACAACTTCACCTCGAAGTGGTGAATAAATGTCATTGGCTGATTTCGTGCTCTCAACACAACCAACCTCATCTAACGATAAAGAACAATTTACTAATTAATCCAATGAACGAATTTACAAAATATTTGATTTTCAAATGAATCACTTAATGAACATCAGAATGAGAGACTAATGATAATTCATAAGCTGAAACAATTACTCACCATCTTTTTCAACCTCTCGACCAATTTCAGGTAATTCAGCAAAAACAATATCACCTAAAGCTTTTTGAGCATAATCAGATATACCAACAGTCGCAACATTGTCACTAATTGTTACCCATTCATGTTTATCATGATACCTTCGGTCTAATTGAAAAGAAAAACAAGAAGAAACAAAAAATAAACCAAAATAAAGCAAAAGCAAAAAAAGGTAAACAACAACAAGAAAATGATTCCAAAGTAATGGAATTACAATTTCAATGGAATAAAATGAAACAATATTCCATAAATTCCATATTCACATGAAAGAATAAACAGATTAACCATAATTACCTGAAAATCGATTAACAGAAAGACTTAATTTTCTCAATTGATTTGAAGAAGCCAAACAATTAGAAAATGCCGGTTGATTGGACAAAACATTGATCCATTTTGTTGTTGACATTAAATTGAAACAATTTACATTAGAAAAAGAAATCAAACTCTTGGTTAATTTAGAGAAATACATTTTCAAACGATCACCAACAATCTAATTAATAACAAAAAAAAAGAAACAATTAATTAAACACAAATAGAAAAAAAAATAAAGAAAATTAATTTTCTCTCAATGGTTATGCTCAGTTGGAACCAAGATAATGTATAGAGAGAATCAAATGTCTGGTGCTTCCAGCAATTGACTACATTCAGAATCAAGTGATTCCAATTTGGTTGTTTTGTCTCTTTCCTCTCTAATTATGGTGTTTATTTCACTAAATTAAATACAATTAACTGTTACTCTTTAAAAACTATCGACGAATTGATTGTGAAAAAAAATTAATTCAATTTCCATCACAACCTTATGACCCATTCTCAAGGTAACCTTGGAATTCAAGGCTTGAATTAAATTCTATTCTTTTCCAGCTGTAAGTACAATTTTCTTTTTCTCTCTTTTCTATTTTACTTCTTCTTTTTTTCTAATTAAATTAATCTTCTTCTTCTTCTGTTTATTGTCATTACTCTTCTTGTTTCATCTAAATTTAATTGTTCTAAATAGACAGATTATTATTTCTCTGTGGAAAGTGATGGTTTCTTTGGATTATCTGAAACCTTTTCAAACTTGCGCCAGGAATCAAAGGAACAAGTTGATTAGCAACCTGAGTTTTTCATCTTGATCACATTTAAAATTTGTAATTACAATTTAGTTTTCCATTTCTATTATTGAATTTGTTTCTCGTAATCACAACAAATCTAGTCAAATGTTTTACTCTTTTCCAGTATCCTGTTAATTGTCAACAATAATCAACTAGATTTATTTAGCTTTACATTGTTCACTTACTTAAACAATGATCAGCTGATTTTTTTATAACCTTTTCTATTTTTTTCTTCTTACTCCTTTTCCTTTTACTAGTGATTCTTGTAATCTGGTGTTCTTGTTTATTCAATCATCATGAGAGTCTCAATGCTACTTAGATTATTTAAACCTCGAAGGATTTCAACCTCATCATCACCGTCCATTAATACGAGAAATTTTCGTACATGGAGTGGAGGGAACATCAACCTTTTATTCTTACCCAATTTCGGATTCACCAAATTCAATCAGAAAAGAGATTTTTCTTCTAAACAAGAATCTTATTTCTCAGCAATCGGTGGAGAATCCGATGAACCACCGCCCGAACTGACACCAGAACAGGTTAGTGTTTTTCTCCTCGACTCTTTACTCGATATTTTCGACATTCGAATATCATTTCTTTTTTATAAAATAATATTTTCTTTCTTAGGTCACAAGTATTCTCACTATGAATGAAGTGAAATTTTCTGGAAACGGTCGAATAAAGACAATCGAATGTAATCAACTTTCTTCTAATCAACCGATTGAAGATCGTCTTCGAGTATCTAAATTAAATTTAACCGATATCAATACATCTTTAAATTCAAATTCTTCAAAAGAAGCCATGATTTTCGCCGTTTTCGATGGCCATGGTGGTAGATTATGTGCCGATGTTGTTACAAAACGTTTATTTAGTTATATCGCTTTATCTTTATGCACGGATCCAGTTAATATTGTTTCTGATGAAAAAATTGGATAAAATTGTTGAAGATTTACAAATAGCTCCAAATATATCTCAAAGTTTAAGTTTATCGTATGGACCTATTGCCTGTGAACGAATCAAGTCTGTCTCATCAGAAAGAACCAAATTTTACCTGGAAAGATTTGCTCATAAACTTACTGAAACTTCATATGAAACAATTGAAGAGAAAATATCTGATGCTTTCTTACAATGTGATCAAGATATTTCAGATGAAATCGAACATGGTTTATCAAATCCTGTTTCAAATGTTCTCATCCATTATTATCTTTCGCTTGCCGTTAGTGGTTGTTGCGTCTCTTTGATCATGATCCATGATGATGATTGTTATATTGCGTCTACAGGTAAATCTAATCTAATCTTAAATATAAATCTCTCTCTCTCTCATCTATAATTTCAACACTATTATCAAATGATTAACAATCCAATTTATTTATATTATTATTCAGGTGATTGTAAAGCAGTCTTGGGATTCCGTGAAGATGGTCCATCTAATCATGTAACTAAATCAGTTGATTTAACCAATGAGCATAACAGTGATAATGCCTCCGAAACCAAGAGATTACTTTCTGCCCATCCAGCTAAAGAAAAGAAAACAATTATCAAAAATGATAGACTTTTATCCCATCTTATGCCTTTCCGAGCTTTCGGTGATTTCTGTTACAAATGGGAGATCGAAAAAATCAAAAAAGTTGGCCTAACTCAAGCTTTTGGTCCTCATATTATACCTCCAAATTACCTGACCCCTCCTTACCTTACAGCTCAACCTGAAGTCTCCAAGATCTCATTATCTCAAAAATCAGAAACAACCATTGGAAGTAGATTCATTGTAATTGCAACCGATGGTCTCTGGGAACAGTATGGAACTAGTCGTTGTTTGATTAAACAATTATTCCGACATCAATTTATATTAAATTCAAATGTCTCATCAAGTGAAAATATCCCAGTGCCAAAGAACTCTAATCAAAGTTGTCCCAGTAAACAAGTTTCCAATAAGGTTACAGATAATTCAATTGAATCAAAGATTCCTGTTCATGGTGATTCAACAATCGATTACAATAAGTTCATTGATGATAACAGATCTACACACTTAATCCGAGTTGCCTTAGGAACACCTCCACCTTTATCCAATCTGATCCAAGATGATAATCCAACTGATTTTAAATCACAACATAAAAGATTATCTACTTTCTTGACTTTACCATCTCACCTTGTCCGTAATTTTAGAGATGATATAACTGTTATCGTTCTGCAATTAGATTAAATAAGAGTAAATATTTGTGGCAAAAACAATTAACAATCTTGGTTAACCCGATCATCTGGTATCCAAATGTGATTCTGATTATACAAGTAATTTAATCATCATTATTATCATTGTGAAAAAACAAAACAAATCTGTAAATGACAACATTATTTAGGATAAACGTTTTAATTTTAATTGCTCAATTGTAATACATCAAATTTGCCTCGACAATTAATCTAGTCATTTTCAATATTCCCCTCTCATCAAAAACAATCAATATCTTATGTAATAGTAATTGTTAACATGTTTAATTGTGAAAGTTATCTGAAAGTTAAGAGTATTTACCAATTGTAACTTGACAACAAAAAGAATCAAGTTCAAGGTTAATTATCAAACTAATTGTAATCATCTTCAGTCCTGAATATTAACTATTTTTCCTTACACAGAGGCGAAAGACGATAAACCAGTTTGAAAGATTTTTCTTTCTAAGCTTCGAGTAAGACTGAGAGAGAAAAGGTTTCAATTGAGATTAAGATTGAGAAAATTTCGCCCAAAATTAAGTAGGACGATCGAACGACGAAATTTCTCTTTCATTGTTATTCTAGCGCCATCTTTTCTTTACTTGATACAAGTTCTTATCTTAAGTACTTTCAATCTCTCTCTCTCTGTGTTGATTAAACTGGATTTTTCTTTTCTGATGAATTAACTGATCGTTAGAGTTAATCATGTCTTCTCGATTGTATTTCGTAAATGATATTCCAAGTGCTGTTCGTGATAACCTTGAAGGTCTTGTCACCGTTAATAGTCACCTGATTATCCACAAAACGTCCAACATTGTGTTGAGAAAAGATTTCGGAGAATCAGTTCTGTCGAAACGTAAAGTTGCCTTAATTTCTGGTGGTGGTTCGGGACATGAGCCATCACATGCTGGTTTCGTTGGTCGAGGTTTGTTAACTGCTTCCGTTTCCGGTAATATATTTGCTTCGCCCACTACTGATGAGGTTCTGAGAACAATTAAAATCGTCAATCCTATTGGTCAAAACAGTGAAACCTTGTTAATCGTTCCTAATTACACTGGTGATAGAATTCACTTTGGATTAGCAAAGGAAAAAGCTATTGCGCTTGGGTTTAAAGTGGACATTTTCGTGTTTGGTGATGATTGTGTTTTCAGATCGGCGGGCGGAAAGGCTGGAGGATCAAGAGGATTAGCGGGTGTATTTTTTATCCATAAAATCGCTGGTGCCTTAGCTGAATCGAAATCAGATCTTAGGTCCATCAAAACATATCTACAGTCTATTTCAGATCGAATCGCTTCCATCTCGATTTCTCTTGGTCCTTGTAATGTTCCTGGAGTTGGTCCGTCTTTTGTTATGCCTTCAGGGCAACTCGAAGTTGGTCTAGGAATTCACGGAGAAAGAGGTTCTGATCGTGTATCATATATTCCAGCTAATGAAGCCGTTGCTTTGTTAATTGGACGGTTGACCAGCGAAGATGCTGGTCTAAGTGAATACTTTTTACCTGATCGATCAACTCGAATTGTCCTTTTATTCAATGACAATGGTGGATTAACAACTATGGAAATGAATATTATTATCAGAGAGACTGTCTCTCAGTTGACTTCGCAAGGATTTACCATTGAACGTACTTATTCAGGTCGATATGTAACATCTTTCGATATGGTCGGTATCTGTATTAGTATGATGGTCGTAAATGATGAAATCTTGGCTCATCTGGATGCACCATGTTACAGTGCTATCATAACCCAAGGATCTTCTTTATCTCGACAATTAAATGACCCAAGTAGACTGATCATCGAAGATCATGAAGATATGAAAGTTCACTTAGTTGTTACGAAAGTGTAGCCGATAGATTAACTGAGGACGAAACAATATTCATCAAATGTGTTTCCGCGGCTTGTAAAGTTTTAATCGATAACGAAAGTGATCTTAATAGACTTGATTCAGAATCAGGTGATTCGGATTGTGGATCAACTTTAGCTGTTGGAGCTCGAAAAATTTTATCAACCATAGAATCGGGAAAATTTGTAGCTTCTTTCCTTCAATTAGCCCACATTATCGAGAGCTGTATGGGCGGAACGAGTGGAGCACTTTTCAGTTTATTTTTCAACGAAGCCTCGAATGTTGTTGAATCTATGAGGTCGGTTAATCCAGTTCTAGGATTATCCATGCAAAGCTGGTTACCAATCATCAAAAGATCGTGTAGCAAAATGACCCTGTACAGTTACGCAGAGCCAGGAGATCGAACCTTGGTTGACCCGTTGACCGCTTTGATTAAAGCGCTAGAAAATTTCCTGGCCTCAACTGAGCCCACGGCGAGTGTTTTGACCGCTATAATTGACGAAGTTAAATTATCAGCTGAATCTACGGCCTCGATGGTCGCTAAGATTGGCCGAGCTTCGTACACACCAATACAACCATATCAAGGACCCGATCCTGGAGCTTGGGCAATTTACTTAATTGTTGAAAAAGTTATTTGCACTTATATTCAATCAAATTAACTTTGAAACAACAACAACAACAATCAGTAAAAATAACAAACAATTTATTAATAATTATGACAATGGATATTGAGGTCAATCAAAAAATGAAAATGATACATTTTAATTGTTTTAACATGATCAAAATTGTCTAACAAGTTAATTGCTTGTGAAAAAACTTATCGATAACAATGAAATTAAATTAATCGGGTTATTAATTTCAGTAATTGTTAAAAATCAATGATTCTAATAATTGATCAACAATCTTTACTTTCCTCACGAAATGTATCATCTTTAACTTGATTGTTACCAAATTACAAATGAATTAATTTTTCTAATCAGTTGAATACAATGTTAATTGTTGACTGTATATAAATGGTTAACTGGATTTCAAGGAATCAAATTAACGATAAACTTAATTGCTTCACATTAACGTTACCGGTGAAATGATGATTACTAATCGCAATTACGATCATTCTGTTAATCTTCAACCTTTCACTGATTGTTTTCAATTTCCAATCAACGATAATCATTTAGCTTAATCATTTCTCTTAATGATTATAAAAAAAAATCTCTCTCTCCCAATTGTCTTGATTGTTTCTTGTTACCTTAATTTCTGATTGATTAACTAACTATTGGAATCATTGAAGCAACAATATTAACTTGTTAACGAACAACAAAAAAAAACTTTAACCAATCAACAAATGATCAGATTAACTAATCAATTCTGATCTTAAATTTGTTTAGTCTAAAGTTAATCAAGTTTACAGATTCTTCCTATTAAATCAACTATACAAATGTCCCAAAGATTTTTAACCCTTAATTGCAATTACTTTAACTGATCACAATCAATTCTTGAATAACTAGTTAGTTAACTTTTCTCAGTTCAAAGTTTAATTATGGAACCATTTAGTTTACCTTACATTGATGTGGAAAAATTTTCCATCCCAAACAATTTAACTAAATAGTTAGTTAAATTATCGGAAATAAAATCAATCTTTTTTCCCAATGGTCAACCAGTCAAAGCCCCTTAAGGTCAATTGCCTTTTTTCAACCAATTATTTGTGTATTGTTACAATTACAGAATTAACAATGAATCAAATTAACCATTTCTCTTGTTAATTGTCACTCATTGTCAACACAATTGATTGTCAATCTTAAAAAAATGATTATTACAGTAAATTTGATTTGGTTACCCATCATGTGAACATAGTTAATCATTGTTAAGTTTAATTGTAATTCTCAACAATCATTTACTTGTTAACATGATTAAAATTTCAAATCACGATTTTCATAATCAAATACAATTAGTTTACCAATAAAGATAATTCAAAATCTAAATGGTAACCTCAACAATTAGATGAATGTTTAAAAAGAGATGAAGTAAACAATTAACCAGTTAGTTGATTGATTAATCAAAAATAACAACGACCAATTCCGATTATGTAACAGGATTAATCGAGTTTAATTAGCATCAAATTAGTCAAATTCTCAACGTTAATTGACCTTAATTTTCAGTCTATTTTGTTAATCATCTCGTAATCAATGTTATCCTCATCATCCCTATCAAAATGGTCTCAGAACCATAATAATGATAATTGACTTTCCTTTCATGTTTCACAATCAAAGGATTTTAAAGGTAACAATTAAGATGAAAATCAATGGATGAAACCTAATTTCTTTCATCTTATTTATCATCCTCATCCGTTTTGTCTTCCTCCCGACATGGAAGGTGTAAAGGTGCTGATGATCAGTTGATGGTGGTTAATGTTGTTTCTCGTGCTCATCCAAACACATCGACACCGGAATTGTAATGTAACTGTTACACTCTCAGAATAAACTTGAAATTTAATTTCGTCATCAACTGATCATCATTATCATCAACTCTTTTTTTTTCAATTTCCACAAAATTACACCCAATTCATCCCCTGTTCATCTCTACTCTATCTTCTTCCATCTCTCATCCATGAAACTTTCCTTCTAAGTTATTATTTGATAATATAATAGAACTCGTACCATTATCATCATCATCATCATCATTAAGATTATCATCATTATTGTTTATAATCTTGAGAGAACATTTTTTCTTTCCTCATCCTCATCGTTTTTACTTTACTTTTTGCACATCATTAGTCTTGAAGAACTGACAATTATCATATACTAATATCAATTTCAAGGTGAAAATTTAATTTCATATTTGTAATAGTTACAAGTTTATTATTCACTTAACTGTAACGTGTTTAGGCCTTAATCAAATTAAACAGCTCGTTATCTTCATCATCATCATCATTATCCGTTTTTCCCTCTAATTGTTTATCAAAAGTCAATTTGTTGATTGTTAAAAAGCAAAATGAGAAGATGAAGAGAAAAAAAAACTCGATTGATAAAAAATATTCAATATTGGTGACAATATGAATTCTGATCGACTCGTGTTCATATTGTTCATATTCAATTGCGCCTTTTTCATCCTCATTCCAACCGTGTCATCTTCAGACTTATCTTTTCTTTATCATCATCATCATCATCATCTTCTTCTTCTAAGGGCTGAGAGAGGGAGAGAGAAAGGTGAGTGAGCATGTAAGTTGAATGGGAGAAAGATGAAGATGATTCAAGAACAGGTAGTTGATGAAGATTGTTTGATTTACTTTTCTTGAGGTTAGTTTTTTGCTTCTTCCTTTTACATATTATGTGAATTTTTTTGCTTCTTTACAAGAAATTTAAATTTTCCATTCATGGTGATTAATTTAATTCCTGAATTACGATTGTTCTGGTTTTCGCCTGTTTATCCCTTGTTGACACAATGTTACAATTAAACGTTCACCTGTGTAATTTTATTGTGATCAGTGTATTGATTAACGTTAATAATGTAATTAGTTCACCTAGAAATAAATATCATCATCGAATTAAAAATTTTAGTGATGAAGATGATCATCCAATTGTGATCTCATCTGCTCATCATCAATTATATCACAATGATCAATTTCAATCTAAAAGGTTACCAACAACAACTACCACAACTAGACAACCCTTTTTACACCGGTCAACTGTGATGACCACTGATTTTGATAATCAATTTAATCCATTTAAAACTCACCTAAAGGTTAATGTCTCAGTTTTACCATTGAAATCACGACCCATTATTGTTAAAGGGCCAACCACAAGTTCAACATCAACTACAACCACAACTACGACTACAACGTCGACCACAACAACACCAGCACCAAGGGTGTTAATTTCATCCTCAACTACAACCACAACTCCGAGTTCGTTACCTTTATCGTCAACACAGGCTAATCTTGTTGTTCAACCTTCGACTACTCATAAACCACCAAAACCAACCAAAGGACGAAGTGAACTTGATATGAGCACATCTTCATCAGTCAACAATTTAACGATCGCTCATCCAATCAATCAACAAGATAATAAGTCGGGCACTTCTTTACTTCAACCGTTAACTTTACTGCTTATGTCTTACCTTGCAAATCGCAAGATAAATTCACTTCCAGCTGATCGTAATACCCATGGATTAAAATATTTACCCTCATATCCGACGCATCCTTTACCCTCCGTGATAAATAATTCATTTTACGAATCTTCAGATCACAATTTAAACGATAACGAGACTGAATCACGAACCATTGCTTCCTGGTTTGGTGGTCTTACTCGTCGATTAAAGCGACCTAAACATCCACACAGAAGAGACCATACCGTTGGCCCTGGTCGAGGTACAATTCCTATTCATTATGAAACCGCTCCGATTTCATTGGCATCACTTCATGGACCTTCATTGGCATCGATTGGTCGACCTGGTTCATCGTCAGATCAAATGATTCTTCCTGGTCTATTACCTCAACCAGAAGGTTTTCCAGGTCCTTATAATCCTGAGAATTCAGTTTTACTTCCTCCTGATATCATGGAAAATTCTGGTATCAAATATTGGCTCGATTTCATTGAAAAGGGAGGAACGACTGATGATATTCCCCCGTCACATTATAACGGTTCACCAGCTCCTCTTCCCCCTCATTTTCATCGTCCCATCATCCGCATTCCCCTCATCCTCCATCACCTTTATCACCACAGACAATTTTTGAAACAGCGGGTTCAGATCACGATGAGGTCGATTTCAATAATGCTGTTAAAAGGCAATTCAAACGACCTCCAATCCAGGCCAAACCTGATGGTAATCGACATGGTACAAGATACAGACCAAATCAAAATCGACCATCAAATGGAGGCTCAAATAGTGGCAATGGAAATAATGGAAATCAAGGTGATAATCAGAAACACAGTTACGGTGAAACAAGTGATTCTCATGATGGTACTGATAGAATTGGTAATAATAATAATAACAACTACGATTCGGATCGTCATAAGAATGAAATGTCACCTCGTTGTGACAAATTCACTGCTCATATTTGTGTTGACGATTTCGAGTATCCAGAACAAGCGATTGTCGATGAAATTTATAAAAGAAGAGACATTTTTGAATTGATGTATTCAGAGGTGAAAGGTAATCCATCATTGGTTGACGGGATTCCAAGAGATGTCGAGGAATCGTATAGCTATGATATCGACGATTCGAGCGATGATTCTGATGAAGACAATGATTCACCAGGAGATAGAAATGATGTGTTGGGTGATGAAAGAGTTGTCGATCCAATGTATTCAGCAGCAAATTCAGATTCATTTATAAAATCCGGTGGAAGACAGGGAATCAGATCATCAGGAGGAAACGACGGATCTTCGGGCACAAATGGTGCTTCTAATAATAACGGCGGTGGAAGTTCATCTAAAGATACTGCGAGTAGTGGTTATGTTTGTCCTTCTGAAGTTCTCTATGGAAAACCTAAACTTGCTCGTAACATGAAAGGCGATTGGAAGGTGATTGTAAACGCCGCTGAATTCACTCAAACGGTTCGTATGGAAAAGTGTCTTCGACCCAATCAACGTTGTAATTATGTGACCAACATTGGAATCGCTTCCCGTTGTGCTCAAGTTCACTCTTTCCATCGACTAATGGTGTTCGAAAAAGGTAAAGGATTTTACATCGACACCTTCCGTATACCGACAGCATGTTCATGTCACATTAGACGAACCGGAGGTCCAACTGGACCATCACCAATGTCCGACTTATTAGGATTAAATGAATCACCTGGAACCGGGTCAGGATCATCGAGCGGATCAAATTTAAATGGTGCCAACGGCGGAACAGTAGGTTCCAATAACAATGGACACGTTTCAATAGGTAAAAGTCCAACACCGATACAGTTGAGTAACGCACTTTGGTCAATTCTTGGCTCTGGTCCAGGTAATCAAGGACCGACAACAATGTCAGGTAATCCTTTCTCGGTATTGGATAACATTAACGCTGTAAATAGTGACCTATTAAAGGCTCAACTTTCCGTGTTATCAAGTCTGAAAAACTATCCTTCTTTAACTGGATCAATATCACCTGAGAGTGTCTTGCAACAATTAACATCTCAATCAGATGCAATTCAAAATATTCAAGGATTAACTGGATCATTTAATCCAACCACTGGTTTCTCTTCAATTACTGGTAAATCACCTTCATCAAATAATCCAAATGATTTATCAAACAATGAATATCTTTTACCTGGAATGATTTATGCTGAGGAACCTTTATCATTCCAAGAGCATTCAGATAATTTGGGTGGACGATTAAGTAGCTCACATCCAAGTGGAACATTTACTCGAGGCTCATCATCACCTTTATCATCTTCTTCGTCATCTTCATCATCCTCAATTCCTGGCAGCGAAATGTCCAACGGAGGTACACCATTGGTCCAAGTTATTCATGTTCCAGTTTCATCTCATCCTTTATCCCCACAACTCCAACGGCACCATCACCATGGTTCCACCACAAGTAATATACAATTCCCTGTGTACAAACAACCGATAAACCCGACAAATACTGACCTTCACACTTTGACCGCTTATGCTTCGGCCAGTAAATCGTCAGCGGATGCACTTAAATCGGAACGAAAACCTCCCGATTATTTTCAACGGAACAAGAAAGAAACAAAATGAACGTTAATCGAGCTTCAGATTCCAATTCCAATTCAAATTCTAATAACAATCAAAATAATTTCGATTCTAATCAACATGATAACGATAATGACCATGATTCTAATCAACAATCAACTAAATTAAATGAGACAATTAGCACTTACGATTCAGTGGTATTAACAAGTACACCCAAAGTCGCAGTCACCGGTGAATCAAATTCCCATGTTACTCATCCTCAGGAAACAATTAAATCAAATGATAAAAATGATTCAACAAACAACAATCATTTAATTACTACAATCAACAATAAAAGTAATGATACTAATACCAATTCGGATAAAACATTAGCTAATTCAGTTTCCGATGGAAAAGTTAATTTCTCATATCATCCGATATTAGAATACATTTTACCATCTCAATCAACTTCATGAGAAAAATTTAATTGTTATGATAACAAGTGAAAATCAATTAACTATTTGATTATTATTATCAAGTTAATCTTTAATTTCCTTTAACAATTAACTGTTCAAAACTCAAACTCAAACTCACACACAAACACACATATGAAAAGTGTATATTTATTTTTACTTCAATCGTAAACAATTAACTGCTTATCAACAATTCCCTTAATTGTAACACTTTACTTATTGTCAATCAATTGTTTCAATTGAAAATAAATCATGTAAATAAAATAATTGTCATTCAACTGATTTGTGAGAGTATTTAATTATTACGACAATTTAAAAAAAAAAAGTTACCAATAGGAAAGAGATGAAAATAATTAACCATAAATCATTTTAATTCAATAATTGGTTCATTTAATTTATGTATAACTAAATCTATCAGATTACATTGTAACAATTTAAATTGTTCCGTTGATGATTTTGTTTCATTTGATTTTGGTTGAAAACAAAGTTTTACTTTTAGTTGGCTTAATGTTGAAACAATTTAATCGATTTGTTAATCTAATTTAATTTAAATGTACAATCAACAATTAGTATTGGAAAAACAAAAAGATCATCTCGGATTTAAATTGTTATGGTTGTTAACAATTAACTATTAATTGGTTAATTGTAATTGGAAAGAGGCGATGAAAACTTTCCTGAGAGAAAAAGTTTATTTTTCTTAATTGAAACACAATACAAAATCATTACCAAGTTAATTGTTGTTTAACAATCGTGTGAAACTAATTAACAACAGTTAATTATTAAACTAATCAACCAATCGTTAGATGGCGATGGTTATAATTACATAGACATCCGAAGACACAATTTAACTGTTGATGGAAACAACAATTAACTTCACTTTCAATTCTCATGTTGATCAGTTAAAATTGATTAAAGTTAAACTGGTTCTCTAGTTTTTTTACAATTAAAAGTGTTCAGTGATTTTCAATGTGATTTGTGATCAACAATCAGGCTAATCAATTCCTCATCATTAACTACTAATCTCACCCGATTTAATCGAGTGTCTTTTTAATTAACCAATTAACTCGATTTTTCGAGTGAGATTGTGTTGTTGTTGGTGAACTTTCTTCCCTGATTAGTTAATTGTTTCATTCTAGTGATTAAAAGTAGAGTATTTCTTCAGGTATCGATGTGATTAATCAAATTTAAATCGATACTTGATGAATTACTTTCATCTTTTTTTTTACTTTAATCTCATCATTAAAATTTAAGTCTAGTGATTAACTGAAATTGTCAAATGAAAACAAAATTAAAGGTAAGATTTTATTTTATTTGATTTGGTTGATTTAATTTAATTGTATTGAATTGAATTTATTTTGTTTCTCATAATCAACAGGCAACATCCAAAGTGGTCTTAAAATAATAGTTAATTGTTAATTTAAAGTCAACGAAAAAGTAAAGAAGGAAAAACAAACAAATTAAATAACATCAACAATTAAGAACGAAAATTTTGTTTTCTAACAATTATGGTGATTAACAAGGAACAATAATCTTTGGTAAATTATGTATACATGATGATTGATTTTATCCCTTTGATTGTGGACAATTAACAAATGAGCTGACAAACAATTAGTTGATAATTTAACCAGAAATCAAGGTAAGAGTGAAATCATTTTGAAGCTTTTTAATTGTTGAAACCACTGAGTTGATTAGATTGTTGTTGTTGTTGTTGTAGTGATTTAGACGATTCTGTGTGATTATTATTATGGTTGATGTATTGTTATTGAGAAAGTGATTTAAGAAGCAAAATAATTAGCTTGATGATTAAGAAGGCAATTAATAACTCCCATTTTCTCTTAATTATATAATTTGAGTAATTACAATTAGAGAGAGAGAAGAGTAATTAGAGTGAGAGAGAAAATGTCATGAGCTGTGATCATCTTTGTATCATTGGCTATTAATTTCCAATAAATATACTGACTAGTTAATTGTAATCATCTAAACATAACTGCACATAATTAACTTTTTTTTCAGGTTTAGATTTGCCTTGAACGAAATAAGCGGAAGTAGATGTTATAATATTAATATCAATCCATTGAGACAATTAATTACAATTATCTAGTGGATGATGTTGGTGTTTGTTGTTGTTGTTGTTGTGGTGGTGGTGGTGGTTTTCGGTGGTGTTAATTGTTGATTAATAACTGGATTACATTGATTCCTCAATCTTGATCAACTCAAGAATACCATCTTGCATTTCCTTGACGGCCTGGTACTCGGTAAGTCCTAATCGTCTCTTGTTGGAGATATCGTAAACACCACCTTCAGATTCGGTGTGTTCACCTCGAGTACCTCGAACTTGTAAACTGTATTTAGCAGCGACTTCGTCAAGCTTTTTCTTATCAGCGGCAAGTTTGGGTAAAGCGATGTGAACACTGGCTCTGATTGTGGTACCAAGATTGGTTGGACAGAAGGTCAAATATCCAACTCGATCGTCTCTGCTGAAGGGCATCTTAGATTCAATAGTACTAACAGCCTAGAAGAAGAACAGAAAAAGAGATAGAATCAGTTCAATTATATTGTCATGGAAATTATTCAATTACGATTGAGTGAAACTCTCTGACGATAAGACTTTAAGCTAATACGATGTTTGGAATTGAAGTTCAATTCTATGTTCAAATTGAGTCGATTAGAGATTCAATTCGATACATTATC